>NW_008794665.1:12329376-12352009 GCF_000699145.1 Aptenodytes forsteri
TCAGTTTTGGGTCCCTCACTACAAGAAGGACGTTGAGGTGCTGGAGCTTGTCCAGAGAAGGGCAACGAGGCTGGTGAGGGGTCTGGAGAACAAGTCTTATGAGGATTGGTTGAGGGAACTGGGGTTGTTTAGCCTGGAGAAAAGGAGGCTGAGGGGAGACCTCATCGCTCTCTACAACTACCTGGAAGGAGGTTGTAGCGAGGTGGGTGTTGGTCTCTTCTCCCAAGTAACAAGTGATAGGACAAGAGGAAATGGCCTCAAATTGCATTAGGGAGGTTTAGATTGGATATTAGGAAAAATTTCTTCACCAAAAGGGTTGTCAAGCATTGGAACAGGCTGCCCAGGGAAGTGGTTGAGTCACCATCCCTGGAGGTATTTAAAAGATGTGCAGATGTGTTGCTTAGGGACATGGTTCAGTAGTGCACTTGGAGTGCTAGGTTAATGGTTGGAATTGATGATCTTAAAGGTCTTTTCCAACCTAAACAATTCTATGATTCTATGACACTAGTTGCTTGCTGGGCATGGACTACCAGCATTTTGCATCACTCCTTAGTGGCTATGGACTGATGGCTTTCAGGACATGACGCAAAATGCAGTTTTTCTTTCCTCAGGCTACTAGAGACCAGGAAAGATAGAGTGATGACTGTTGTTGGATGTGATGAGATATCTCCGGTTTATCTTCCTGGCTACTTTTTTCTGGTTGTGAAGATAGCAGCAAAATTGTTAGTTTAAATGTCTGTCGAGAGCAGCTAGATGCAAGGGCTTTCCCCAGTGGTGTATCAATACAAGTCAAGAAATAATAAACATCCAGTTTTGGTCAGAACTATGATGCACAACACAAAAATAAAAACCATGTGATGTGCTGCAGGTCCAATCATTCAATCCAGACTTTCAGCTTTACCTACAGATGCCTTTGTTTGTGTGTTTAAGTCACTGTTCCGGAAATGAAATGGGTGAGAGGGCTGGCAACTGAATTTACCTCTCTGTCTCTGTGAGCTGCCTAGAGTGGCCCGGTGGCCAAATTGCTTGTAAACTCATGTGGTTGAGAGCTGTCCCAGTGGGTTGCAAAACTTTAATTTAATCTCAGCCCTAACCAGAAAACTAATAGAAAGTGATCAGCCAGTTACGGATGCTTAAGCAGATGGGATGCCATGAAGTTATTTACAGATGCGCGGCACTGAGCTTCCTGCCCTGGCATTTAACTCTCCAAACATGTTCACTGTCCAAATCAACCTGACTGCAGCAGATGGGTAAAACTGCCTTGGTGGGGCTGTGCCCATCAATGACTCTGAAAAGCAACCTAGTCAAAAGAACTGTCTGCCTTTGATCATTTTGGCTATGGCTAGGTTACTTTAATCCACTTGTTACATTGTCCAGTTTCAGCATCATGAGAGGCAGAACATACATGTGGTGGCACTTACTCCATAATACAAAATATTCTGCTATAACCCCCAAAACAGCTCCAGGGGTACAAGCAATAGTGTATAGGTGGCAACAAACACACATACACATGTTATATGGAACTGCTCTGCAAGTGATCCATGGCAGCCCACCCCTTCCCACTGCCCCCTGCTTTTGTAGATATTTGGCCGCTGACCTTGAGAATATATGTTCATCTGACAAAAGTCTAAATGAGCAAAGGGCTGTGCAGTCCTTCAATTCTCTCTATGCCCTGAATTCAAGAGGCTACACTAAGATTTCTGGGTAGCTTTTCAGCTGGCTTTGCTTCTGAAACCTTCACTCAAATATTGCTGTTCTTGCCACCATCCAACATGAAACCATGCAGATATATCACTTCCTTAAAATATTACCTCCTCCTTCCCTCTCCAAAAGGTGGATAGAAGACTTCTCTTGTTCAGAGAGGCAATACTGATAGCTCTTTGTATCACACAGCACCAGCCCTACACCAAACCTGCTGCACTGCCACTGCACAATGATGGACACCATTTTAACTCAACTTTCTGTTTTCTTACATACTGTCAGCCAGGCATTCAGCAACACAGAGATGTGCACCAGGCTTAGAGGTGTTCGCCCTCCCCAATATAATCATGGCAGATTAGATGTGATGACTCGGCAGCCTCTTCTGCTTTCTCCTCCAAATGAATTCTTCAGAAACCACACTGATGACTCAGTGCAAACACGCAAACTACATCCTGAGATTGCTTGACCTGAAAGGTAATTAGCAAGCACCTCTATGAAGAATGATTGAAATACTTGTTTCCAAGAGCAAGGGATAAACATCCACGCTGGTTAGTGAACAGAAAGGAAGTTGGCAGATAAGATGCTATTAGAAAAAGGTGAAGGTAGTCTATTCCTTTGGAGAGTTGAGCTAGGAGCAAGCTTGAGATTTGAAAAAAAGTGATGTAGGAAAAGAGGAAGTAATCTACAGAGAGGATTTATTTCAGTTTTAGTATTTTAAATTCCTTCCACACATGAAGAAAGGTGGGGACTTCTTCAGAAGGGGGAAAAGGCTAAACCCAGGAACAATCAATGAGGGACACAGACAAATACCTAAGAAATTACCAGTGTAAATGCATAAAAGGCCAGGTTAAAAGAAAAAAAAAAAAAATTACTTGTCCAGGTGAGATCCTTATGGAGTTTAAAATACATGACTAGTGAAAACATTTAATTGCCACTCAGGGATTCTTATCTCTGTCTTCAAATGCCCTCCTTCTTCATCCCCAAATCTCACAAAGTACATGCCTGCATTTTTAGGTAAACACTTTTTAAATGTGCAGCACAGCCTCTTCCAAGTCCCACAGACAACTTCCAAAAGTGTTGTACTGCAGCTGAATGTAGTATCTGTGTTTCCATTAAACTCTGCACTGTGGGCTCCCCATCCCCCATGGGGAGTTTTCTTTAATATAAGGTTTCAATTTCAAAACAGCATCACTTTAGGGACCTATTCTGCCTTTATTTATGCAGCCCAAGAGATGATACTTCTATCTACTGATAGCAGCTTTAATCAAAAAAGAATATTTTCAGTACAAAACTAAACAATTAATTGGACACTTTTGAGAACAGGTACATTACACCCCCGTCATAGGTCTTGGGAGCTGCTAGACTTTAAAACTGATAAATAGGGTGTCCTTGTATACTTTAACCATCCCCCAGGGAAAGTAGTTTATAAAAGAGTAAAATTGCTCAGGCACAAATATTTATCACAGATCCAATAAGATTTTATGTGCCTTGTAACTACAATATTACATGTTTTATGCTCCTTCAATCTTTGGTTTAGAGTACATACAGTTTCTTCAGTATAGATAATTTCACAACCAGTGGAGTTCTGTAAACAATATTTTGTTACAGCTCCATGAATACTAGGTGCCATTATTTCCCCTGTACTTTCAATGAAGCTTTATTCTTCCTGAACAGACATTGTTCATGTTCTAAAAATGCCTGGTACAGAAGGCATAATTATCTTTATTTTATTGGATTTGTCAGGTTTACACAGTTTTCAGTCCATTAGAGGTTAGCCACCATTAGGCAAGCATACACACTTAATTTTAAGTACCTGTCTAGTTCATCTCATTCAGTAGGTGCTGCTTTGTAGAACAGAACAGCTTGTCCTTCTTTAAAAATATAGCACAGCATCACAGAACCAAGGCATGCATAAAGGTGCACTCCATCCTGCCCCTTTGATATAAAGACAGTTAGTGGAGGTATTAAATATTGCAACTTTAGGCGTACAGCTGCCCAGGAGCCAGGTTGATCCATACGAAACAGTGCAAATCACTCGTTGTTGGCTGGGAAGCATAGCTTGAGTACTAGCATACCTGTTGGAGTTAGGATTCACAGATCCCAGTCCCGGTCTTGGCTGGGGCACAGAGGCTGTACAACCACCATGCCAAAGTTGTATCCCTGATGAGAGCAATCTCAGCTCCGTAAAGCTACTATGGGTTCACATGGCATTTCAGCCATTAATGCAGGCTGTGGGTATCTGAAAAGAGCAGTGTGGCCCTAAGCAGCCACCGCTGGACCACTCGTTTCTCTCTGCTCTGTCAGCATGAACAGGGAGCTGGAGATGGGAACTAATTTGATTGCAAAATACAACCAGCGCAGGCAGGGCAGTGTGTTAGGAGGACGAAGCAACTGCTGAAGCAGCTCTGCTGCTGGCCGTCCAGCATGGGCTAACATGGGTACATTCACCACCCCAATGAGGCAGCCACTGCATCCCTTCTAGTGCAGTGGGTGGGGAAGGCGTTGTCTGTGTTGCTGCATGAGAAGAGACTGATGCTTGACATTGCCAAAGTGCCATCTTCTTCTTCCCTGCTTTTTTCCTTAGAGTTTTATACCTTTGTCAAGGCTGTATTTCTCCTTTTGAATCCTTGGACCTGCTGACTATCCCTTTCTCTGATCTTGCATGTCTTTTAGCTCATGGACTGTCTCATATCTTAATGGCAATTAGTGAAATAAGGCAAGGTCACACAGCTGCACTGCACCACATGGGGCCTTGGATCAGCCAGCTGAAACCTGGACTGAGGGTTGGAGAGCTACGTGCTTGATTTATCCACGCAAACTCAGTCACCATCATCTGTGCTTTGGCGATAGCCGTGGTAGCTTCCAGCTTCTGCTCCCTTCCCTCTCCCATGGCCCCTACAGCAGACAGTTATACAGAGCTCTCCCCTGCTTAGGCTAGGAACAGAGGTATTTTCAGTCCAAGTGACCTTTGTTTTATAACAAGGGAATAACAAGTAGCATTTCCTTGGGTGAAGGTATCTTAACTGCCTCTGACAGTCTGTGCTGAGCAGATCGTAAATAGGCCTGCCACAGCCTGTAGGCAAAGGCACCATCTATATCTGACAAAGAGGTAGGACACAAACCAAGCCGAGGCTGAGGCAGGCAACGTATTGCCCTGCTGTTGATGGAAGCAAAGCACTAGCAGGGCCTCGACCGATGTGCACTGCTTGCTACAGAGCTGAAGAGTATCCCTGCTCTGGTAGTGCACACAGCAGCCTCAGGCTTCTGCTCCCAGCTCCAGGGCAAGAGATATTTTTCCTTAATGCATGTTTGACTTTCTGAGAAGCAAGTATGGCTTTTGAACGGCGGTCAGCATGCCTGGATAGCAGGGTGCCCTGACAGCAATCTGCAAGTGCATTTATTCCTGTAGCCCTCTGCCTCCCACATGCCCTGGTATGATAGCTGTGGCTTTATATTCCTCAGCAGAGGGAAGAGGCAGCCATTTCAAGCCAAGGAAAACTCATGGCATGGCTGTCCTGTTATGTGAGATGAGTAGAAAGAACAAGCAAGCTTTCTCACTCTATTCTTATGACCATAATCACCAGGCAGTGCAGTTGCTATCTTGGTATATGCTACTGGAAGAACAGATATTGAATGACTTAGGAAATGATTTATTGTAGAGTGCTCCAGCATTAAGGCAAACAAAACACTGCTTCCTATCTTCCATGGTGCTTGGTTATCCTCTTCTTCCAAGTGTGCCCAACAGTCTTGTGCCCAGTTTAAAAAAAAAAAAAAAAAAAAAAAATAAAGCTCTGCATGAAGCCAAAGGGACATACTTGTAGAGGAGACAGACAGGAGGAGTTAAGTCTTTCAAACTGACAAAAAGTTGGGCAACTCAGTGGGGAGGGAGGGAGCAACAGAGGGAGAGAACAAAAAGCAGAGGCAGCCAGCTGAAAGGATAGGCAGCCTACCATAGATACAGGTAAGCAGAGGAGATGAGGAACAGGAACAGGCTTTAAATTGGAGTGATCACACAGCTGCAGATGTCCTGAATTTTTCATCAGATGCTGTCACTTGGTAAAGAAGATTGATGCTCCTAAGGTTCTTGCGCAAATATTTTTTAAAGAGAGACTGAGTGAGAGATTAGACTTCCACTCAGCATTTCTGTGGTTTAAAGAGCTGGATCACAGAGGACCAATGACATTTAGTCACACACAACTATGTGAGTGAAGGATGGGGACAGAAGTGGTACAGGATGGAGAACAGACAAGAAACTGGTGGGGAGTTTTTCCAAGCAGAGAAATAAAGAAGCGAAAACAGAGCAGCCAAGGAAACTTTTTGCAAGTTCCCTCCTGTTTTCAGAGGCATGTCTAGAAGAGACCTTTTATGTGATCTATTTAAAGATAGCAAAATACTCTTGAATTGTCAACAGATGAGCAATCGTGGAGGTACTCATCTCCCTGTCTGATGTCAGCTGGCAAGGATTGCTCACCTTCCCCCTCCCTACTAAAATTAGTCATGAAGCTCCCAGTGACTTCAGTGAAAGTAGTCTCAGCCTTCAAACACTTGAAAGCCTCCATCTTTCAATACGCTGATAAACTCAAAAAGGTACAAGGAGGCAAAAAAATGATAGAAAGGAAAATTTTAAGTTTATAAAGTGTGAGGGTTTTTTAAAGAAAATAAAACCAAAATGAAGATTCTTTCTTTCCTGTGGGGAAAAAAAAATAATCTTAAAACCCTCTCTGTCCATCCACTGCTTTTTCTTCTTGTCTTAAAAGCAGTGTCCCCTACCATCCACACATACTTTATGTGGATATTGCCACTGGATCCATAAGATAAATTCACGTGAAAAAAACAGTCTTCTGTTGGACAGGTTCTGTGGGAAATTGTTTCCTGAACCTTCTATTCAGACAGGAACAAAACACCAACGGACTGCCCCAGCAGCCTCCATCTATGCCATCTACAGAGGTGACCCCACCATCGACAGGTCAGGCACACGTTAGCTCCAAGATGCTTCTAGAGGGGCCTCAGTGTTACTATTTGCAAAAGCAGATGGGATTGCAAAAGCAGATGAGATTACTGATCCATCAAATTCAATTCACTGCAAATTCGAGGAGCTGAACCTTGATAGCTCCTGTGTATGAGGCCTTCTTCAGACTTGCCAGTTGAAGTAGACTAGACATAGCCTATACATACCGACTGGCATGATAACAAATGGAGATCATATTACAGCAGTATTTTTGAAGGGCAGGAAAACCTCCTCTAAATGTAGTGCTGATTTCCCTTTCTCTTCATCTCTGATGTTTCAAGAACATACACATTCATATAGCCAAGTCCTCTAGTGTATCATTGGGCAGAAAACCAAGACTGAGAGGTTTTGCAAAGCCTGTTTTCACCATTATGTTCCTTCCTCAACGCAGACATGAAGACGGCCAAAGTGAAACTGAAGACTTCAGAGGAACTCCCAGGTCAAAAGAGTCAAATCTACGTATTAAAATGAAACCCTATCATGAGTGTTAACAACAAACGCATTATTTAAATAAAAAGATTATTTAAAAAGCTAGATAATTTTCAGTCTAATTAAAATTTGCTTTTTGTTTGTCTCAGAAATGAAAATAGTCAGGTTGTACTCCATTATTTCAGGTAATTTTCTCTTTTTAAGTTTCAGAGTATTGGTAACACCAGCTGTATTTGAAAAAAAACAACACACAACTAAGCCCCCTTCAAAGAAAAAAAATAATCTCAAGAACATATAAAACCAAAACTTTAATCTCATGATTAAAATCATTTGTTTCTGCTACTCAGGGAGAGGGATCATATTTATACATTTTCTACTGTAAAAAAGCATACTAACATAGGCTTTAAGTAACACGTTGACTGTTGTCACTGTTGGTGTCTGTATCTAGGTATAGAAAGCTCCACTCTAAATATCTGTGCTAACTCAACTAAGGTTTCTTAACATTTCCCAGTATAATACCTGGGTTTCTTTTAGAGCTTGCCCTCATTTAGAGGATTAGGTTATGTTTATATTTTTTTAAAAACTATATATTCAATGAGATAAAGGGTTTCAGTAGTGTCTCATCATCAGCAGGGGCACTGAACTAATGGGCAAGATCACTACCCACCCTGCTCGTATTTTTAGCAGGTTAGATTTGGTTTGACAGCACATAACATTGTTGTTCCCAGCTCCTTGGCTGGTTGCTTGACCCGGTTTCTCATCCAAGTAATCTTCCTGTGTCTCTCCCAAGCTGAGCAATGAGGACAGTATTCTCTGTGCCATCTACTCACACCTTGTGATCCATTTTATCAGGCATATACATTGCAATCAGATGTCTAAATAAATATTTAGTGCAGAGATTTAACCAGAAACTGCTCATATTTGTTTCCATATTGACCAGTCTCAAGACTACTTACTTAGATATTATGAATACCACATTCATAAAAAAATGAATTTGGGAAAAAACTATTTGGGAAAATAGTTTTGGGAAAAACTATCACCAGTCACTTTTGCTATAGGCTTGTGATACTGGTGGATTGCACTGGTGATTCATCAAGTGGTGTTTGGCTGCATCTGCCAACCGTTTTGCATTGAAATTTCCATCATCTCTGTTGTTCGGAGGCAGAGATTTAGATCAATGTCCTTCCTGGGCCGGACGCGTGAGCATCATTGAACGAGCATAACCTGTACATAAGCTCCTAAAAAACCTCATTTCTCTGCATGATGGGAGCATTGCACAGGGAACTCCAACTGTTTCCCCACACTTCGGGGTTGTTTTAGGCTGGTGTGTTTTTTTTTTTTTTCCTTTTTCCTTCCCCCTACTTTACTGAAAGTCAGGATACTGTGGGGAAGGCTGGGGATTGAGGCTGAAGCCAGGACAAGCCAAGAGGACAAATAACAATGAGTTGGGATAGATGAGAGGACTAACTGGCAGGGCAGGCAGTTGCTGTAGCTTTCATAGATAAGACTAATGGAAACAGCATCAAAACTGTTAAGCTGCACATTATTCATTTTTATATGCTGCTAGTAGTTACAGTGACCCCTTCTCATCACCCTTTATATTTTTAATACCTTCTGGCAATGTGATAACTCCTGATTGCTCCCTCAACCTTTGCAGACTGAAAAAACAATATTCAGAATATGAAACCATTACACAGTTTTCAACAGGCATTGATAAAAATAAGGTTCTTACAAAACAAAGACATTAAGATATTCCTGACATTTTCTCCATGGAAAGCAGAATTCTTTTAACAGGAGAGGAATTTCCATTTCACAAACTTCCTGAGCCTGCAAGAACTTCACTGTAACATTGGATATTGTAAGCTCAGATCTCTTGGCCTAATCGAATAAATGGTGATATTGAATAGACATGTCAAAGAATTGCAGCTCTCAGGGGAAAATCCAGTGTCTTAGATAATAAATCACAGGAAAAAAAAAGATTAAAAATAAATAAGGACAATACCGCACCTTTACTTTTCCACTTTCTTGCTATCCCTAGAAAACCAGGAGGAAGTTATCCCTTATGCAGTTCTAAAAACTAATTTAAGGCAGCAATGGCACCCATAGTTTAATTAGCAATGTACTCCATGGAGCATTGCAGAGGTGGATGCTACAGACCAAGTTTTTGCTGAGATAATTCACTGCTGCATTACTCTGTTTTTATCCTGTGTACCCCCATTGATTTCAGCATAAAACTTGAATACTACAAGGATGACTCAGACCCACTGCTTTTGTTTCAGAGGAGATGGCATGGAGACATCTAGGAGCAGTAGAGTGTTCACTTATTTAAACTCCTGTCCTTGGAGCAAAACACTGATTAAAAAATAAGACTCCTTCTGAAGAGCTCTGATCAGAGAGCATCGCTTAATGGATGAAAACATACACCTTTCATAAGTAGATTAAATGCAGTCTTTAGAAGGAAATGTGCCATCTCCTTTCAGACATGATGGCATGGCACAATCACAGCAAGATGATGGCAGGAACCTGGCATTTTATGTGTCAAAATAGGGGTGGTTTTGAAGCTGAAGTTGGCATTAAGAGGCTCCAGATCTTCAGCATTTTAGGATCTCCAAGAAGTTGCTGAAAACAGATTTGAGGACATGTGTTTCACTGCTCTGTTGCCCTTCATTACATTGCATTAATTCAGGACCTCCACTAGTCATTTTCAGAAGTACCAGGAGAGAAATATTTTCTATTTTGTGCTTAGAAAATAATTCTTCCCTAAGAACAGATCAGAAAAGACCATTTCTTACCCCTACCTCTCTCTAGTGCCGAGTGTTGACTACTTCACACGGTAGCAGAGCAACTTCTCTTAATTCCTGCCATCTCATGGACCTAAGGAACTAATGATCTCTCTACTCTCATCCTGTGAGATGATGGTCTTTTGAACAGAATTAAGCCAGAGTAACTAAAGTTTTTATATTTCTTAGAGGGTTTTAGCCCTGTGTGGAGTGAGCTAAATAACTATTGCAGACTGCCTGAAACCAGCATTAATGTATAAACCTCATGAGCACAGGCATCAAACTACATAAAAGCACAGACAGTAAGAAACTGCTTTGAAGCTCCAGCAACTTGACAAAAAAAATTTTTTTGAAGTGACATCCTTGTTCCCTGGTATGGCCTGCAGAGGACAGGCATTGAAGAGTTCTTGGCACTGGCACCACCTGGGTCTTACTGAGCTGATGAGGAGTTTCACCCTGATTTGGGAAAGGAAGAACTAGAAGAGAATTGCACTCAGCAGGAGTAGGTTCCTTCCAGTCTTGGTTGAAAAGCCAGCCTAGATGTCCTAGCAGAAGGGGTGACCTGCCTGTTTCTCCGCACACCACTTCTTCGCTGTGTTTGGCAAAATGTATCACCTTATTAACAGGAGAGAAAAAGGGGAAGAGGAGGAAGGAGCTACAGCAGGGGTCTTCCTGTGGTCTCATGAGAAAGAAGGAATAGGACAGAGGCTGAGCACCTTTTACCACATAAGCCATGCCCTAATGCTACAGCCTCCTTTAGGACTCCCAGTGCAGTCAGGATGGTGAGAGTACAATGGTGGGAATGAATGAAAGGTGGGTTAATGAGGAGCCCACAGACCTCTTGCCTCCTATTATCCTCCTTTGCCACCCCTTGCCTCCTTCCCATTTCATCTGGGCTTAAAAAAAGCCCATAAAAACAAACTTGAATGGCTGTACTTCCCTCCTGCCCCCCCCCTTTTTTTTTTGCTAGATCTGTTCTACCCCACTGTAAGAAAGCAAAAAATAAACCAGCAACATATTTAACCAACGCTGTTATGGTTTAACACCTGGATCACTCTGCAAGCTCACATGAAACATCTGTCCACCATTTCCCATAAAATAAAATGCACATTTTATTTGGTTGGAGCAGGAGGTTACAGAGCAATGCATTAGATCGAGAAATCTTGCATGTCACAAAACAACCTTCCTTGTGAAGGCTGTTGCAAAACATGCTGAAGAAGAAGTTTGGAAGGATCTAATCTAGAGTTCAATTTACTACCCCTTAACAGGACACCATGTACAGACAGAGCTGCAGAGAAAACCACCTGTGCACATTTTTAGCCAATGGCCAATGCAATAAAGTGATTTCATTTAGCCTGCAAGGAATGAGAATTAAGTTAAGTTGCATTACATGGCTTTTGGCAGGGTCTATGGGTGTTGCATAGGCAGCTACCACACCTCAGCTGACTCACAGTATCTTGATAAGCTGCGTTATCTGGGTTGTGTGGTTGAGCCCTGAGACAGCAAATGCGCAATGAGCTCTGCTGGGAAGTAACATACCCCTCCAAGAGCATGATGAGATTAAGCAGGATGGTTATTTCCATGTAGCCATTTGAGACTTGTTGCAAAAACAGCTTATTCTCCAGTGACTGCTCCCCAGCCAGTTTCTCCCTGAGGAAAAGCACTTGAAGGAACCCATTTTGTGCATCAGAGCCATTACAAAGTTGCAAGGGATGCAGAAGACCCTCTATATAAATTGTGGATAATTTGTCAAAAACCTGAACTGAGGAGCCAGCCTCTATTTCTTGAAGAAGGACAAAGCAGCCTTTTGCTCCCACAGTTATCAAAGTAACACAATCAAAACCCTACAGCTGAAATGAACTATTAATTTGTCAGTGACCTAAGCGATCAGATATAAACAGCTGAAATCCCACTGATAATTGATTCTCTAACAGCAAGCAACAAGTGATGAGAAACTGGTAATAAATGCACACATTTTCATTTCTGCTTGGAAAATAGCTTGGCAGAGAAAGACCAACACCAACTGCCTATGTGGAACCTGTTCTCTGACCATGGCAGAAACCCATGGGGGTGGGGGACAGCTGGAAAGGGAATGAACAGTGCAGCAGGTTCTCTCCACCACTGTATCTCCTTATAAGACCTGCTGGGATAACTCAGGTTTGTCTGACTTGCTGTAGAGGCTTCATGGCAGACTTCTCTGATATAGTCTATGCATAGACTGTGCTGAAGTAAATCAATTACAGGGCTAATGATTATTGGCAAGAATGAATATGAGCTAATGTCCTATCTACATGAGCTGCTGATCTGTTACAAGCTCATATGCCAAATGTTTTAGGCTAAGGGAAAGAGTTGATAGAAACAACTTGATAGAGCTGAGTGGGATTTTGCTGTATGCAGTGTCCTCTGTGCTGGACATGGTCATTTGGCAAGGGCAACACATCTCATAATTAGGGTTTAAAAGACAATGTGTACTCACCTCTGATCAGTCACAGCAAACAGGACACTGCACACCTGCTCTTTAAAGTAGTTGATGCTTTTATACTTTAACTCAGTATGTGTGGCTCTGTCCTCTGGTGATTGCTTAGCTTGAGCCTTTCCCTTGAGAGGTAACAGCCTGAGGGCTTGTTAAAGGTCCTATGGTCCCAAGCCAAAACAAGGCTAAGTATGTTTCAGTCAGCTCTCAACATAACCAACATAAAACAGAGGTTACTTTAGGGCACCAAAAATCAAACCTTAGTCTTTAATTATCCACCAGCATCATTCCTTGCCATCTTTTCCTATTACTCTGAAACAAATGCTATCCAACTTCATTAGTACCGGGGTAATGAACATTTACTCCATTTACAACTACCTCCTCTGCAAACAAAGGAGGACAGAGGTTTAAAAGCATTCTTGCCAGATGAGTTGTGGTGTCTGTTGTCCCCGTTGCAACTCATAAATTTTAAAAGGGGGCAGCTCTTGTCTCCAAAAGCCCCATAGTTAAAAAAAAAAAGAAGAAAAAACCCCCCACCACTCTGAAGATGCAATTAAAAATGCAGCAACACAATTCTATGTAGTTCACAGCTCCAAAGTGTATATTGCTTGGATTTTGACCTTTTAAAACTCCATTAAGCTATGCAAATACAGTACAAAAGAATGTGTACTGTTCACAAACAGTTTGCTAGCATTGGTCAGAAGAGGACCTGCACTCCTCCCTCGTGCAATACTGCCAGTGATCAGACACCAACAAAGCCTCTTTATTGATCTGCACAGAACAGAGCCACCGTGGAAGTTGTGTTATGGCCCCCTTCTCCTTTATTTTAATATCTCTTTGACTTAATCCTGATTTTGGGGCAGCCACTTAACAGTGCAAACCCCCTTCCCAAATAGCTAACTTAGAAACTGAATTAACACATTTGCTATTAAGGTTTGGCTTGTTCCCACAATGGGGAGAAGGACAAAGGAACAAAGGAATGCTTCTGTACATCTCCCATGACATTGCAGCTTTTCCATGTTTAAATTATCTGCCTTCTGCTCTACTGTAGCAGCTCTTTATTTTGTTTCTTCAAATAAACGTTTCTCTGTTGCATTAGAAAGAATGAATAGTTTGGCAATCAAAGGGCCAGATGCAGAAGTGGTTTTACGAAGTAACTGAATTATTTCCTGCACATAAATCACCTGGAACATGACCTTTTCCACCCCCATTCACCCATCTAACTTCTATTGAAATTGTTCACTGTTCCCAAATACTTGCCAGATAATTGATGGTGAGGAAGTAAGCCAACATTGCTCCCAGATTACAGTCATAGCCCTGATGTAACACAACACTCTCAGAGTGATCAATTTATGCACGTGGATTTTTAAAAAACAAACAAAAAAATATTTTCAAGCTTTGTTATACAGAAACACTATCAGGAAGCCAAGGGTCCCAGGGTACCTGGGTTTCTCCACTAACTTTCGCTGTTCAGTCCTCATATGCTACAACCAGTTTCTTCCTAGGTCTTTTTGGTAGTGTCTTAAGTTTTCAATATCATGAATCACAATAAACAAGTGAATAATCTAAGCGTCAAATACAAAAAGATGGATTTCCAGACCAATAGTTCTGTGACAAAATTGGACCCACAGCATTAAAAAAAAGAAGCTTTAATTAAAAACAAAAAAACAACAAAAACCAATATCAACCCTCACTGAAAGTCTCCTCACAAGTACAGTGACCTCACCACATTTGTTTGACAAAAATATTTGAGCATCTTTATTTGCTTTAGGCAACCTGCTTTGTTGAAGCCTGGGGGTATATGAATCATATTTATACAGACCCCTGTAGAAATACACTTAGCATGCAATGGATGCAAAATTGGACAAACAAAAGTCCCGACAGGAATCTGCTTGCACAGCCAAGAGTGAACTCAGCCTTTCTTCAACTAATACCTGAGAAGCCAGGACCAAGAAGTGTGAGAGCTGGACTACTTTTCCTGGCCTTACATTCAACTCAGAGCTGACAGCACAGGTGAAGCATAAATGATGATGCTTAGATGCTTAGATGTTACCAGACCCTACCTGGATAGGAGGGAATTGGTAAGGAAATAATACACATTCATCCAGGTGTATATATTAAGTGCGATTTTGGCTGATCTCTTAAGGATAGTAAACACTGTATGCAGCCTTTGTATTTGTTTGTAGCAGACCCAAGTGTCCACCAGCACAGCACACACACTTCTCCCTCTGATAGTTAGGAAAACATTGGCAGTATCATCCTAGAGGGAACCTCGATTGGAGCAGTATGCATATTTAAGGGAGTAGAAGAAGTAAAAGCCAAATACACATAGAAATTGGTGGCCAAAACAAGGTGGCAACAAAACTTGTGCATCTCAGGAATAGCACAACCTGTGTGCAGCTAGCACAGCTGGGAGGACACGCGAGTGGAAGGAGGGGGAATCAGTTCCCGTTTGGATGTGCTCCTCGGATTTTGAGTCACGATACATGCAGCTAGCCAAAAGTGCTCAGAGCACAGCTCCTGGAAAGGCTAAAGAAGGGGGAGGTGAATCAGTTTAGACATTTTCTCATGTTATTTAGGCTCACATCTGAATTTGGTTCAAGTTCTTGTGCCTGAAAGGTAGAAGACATGCTACAAAAATGTTGCTGCTGTAGCCATAAAGAGCACAGAGCCCATACAAGGTCCATCCAAACCCAGCTCAGTCATGTGGGGACATTTACACAACACTTTGCTTTCCAACACTGTCAAAACATGATCTGAGCTGCACCAGAGAGACAAGCGCTGAGAAATGATCTATACAATCCTCTCTTACACCTACACCACTTAACTCTACTAAAGCATTTCCACTAGTATTACATCCCCCCGCTATGGGTTTTGCAGAGCTCTTTGCCAACTACGAAGACCAACGTAGTCTTAGGCACATCTTTAACACATTTCACAGCTGCCCTAAACCAACTGAAGCCCTTCATCCACTCCATACAGCCCATGACAGAGAGCTACCAACTCTTCCTCACCTCTCCCATTCAGACTGAGACACAGCGCGCTCCTTTGCTACTGCAAAGCAGATAGCACCTAACTTTTCTGGGCATCCATCTTCCAGTTGCATACTGCTATAGAGTCCATACCACCAGCTGGCCTTGATTTAGGGACTACATTTCCCCATCCTGCTAAAATTTCTGCTTTACTTATGGTCGTTCCCTGCTATACCTTCCTAGTAAGCTTTCTGTGCTAGATTCTTCGCTGATACAAAGCAGTGGAGCCACATTGATTTCACAGGGCTCTGCTGGTTTTGTCAGCTGAAGACATCTTTCCTCTGGCTACACATTGCTCAGTGGCTTCCCTTTTTTATACTGGCAAGTTACAAAATGCTGTTTGCAATTATGCATTTCTATCACAACGTACAGATAGGAAATTATTCTTCTGAGGCTCTCCCTTAGACACCCCCCCTCCCTGCTCAGTCCTTGAAAAGGCCATTTGAGCACGCAATATTAATCATCTGCTGTGCAATAATCTTGGAAAAATGTAATATATTCTGGCAAGTCGCAGGGCCTCCAGAGGAACCGCCTGCCTCTGAACGAACGGCTCTCATCCATTATCAGGCAGCGACGAATGCAGCTCCCCACTTACTTGCCCCATCAACATGCAAACAGCGATTCAATTCAATTGTGAGAAATGGGAGGAAATGATCTGTATTAATAAATGGTGAGAGTGTGAGATCACCTGATTTCAGAAAATAAGATCAAAACCACTGAACTCCCTTCATTGTCTCATTTGATACCTTCCCTTTGCTGAAAATGCAGCACTGGGAGTAATTAAGCTTCTGAAGGAAGTTTCATAGTGAAGCCACATCACCCAAAACAATTAAGACAAACATTTTGTGCACATTGTCATCCGCCTTCATTAGTGTTTAAAGGTCAAAGAAACATTTCATTAGAAAAAAGAAGGGAAAAAATAGGTAAACTGCAGTACACTCCCTGGGTATGTCTGAGAAAAATGCATGCAAAGAATCAGTGTTCAAGCAAATGAACATACAGAATACCATCCATCTGGATGGCAAACACTGTGCGAGTTGCTTATCGTACTCTGATAGTGTCCGGAAACCTCGGTCAGAGGGTAAAGTTTTCATATGCTACGTGCTATAGGACAACAAGGAGGCATGCTGCCCTGGTCTCAAACTGCTCACGATCTGATCACACTAGTGGACACAAAAGAGGAGTCAAAGAAGACTTCAATGGTAGTAATGAGATGGGGATTAGCAAGCAATGAACCCAGCTAGCCCCTACTGAAAGTGGTGTACAAATGTAAGCCACTGTTGCTAAAATGAAAAAGCTCTTTAACTGGAAAAAAAACCCCAACAAACAAACCAAAAAACAAACCACCAAAAGGAAAACTTCAATTGCACAAAAATTCTGCCTACTTCTCCTCTACTCCTCCCTCCCATCACATTTCCTGCTGGGAAGAACAGTAAAAACACTATCATGTAAGATCTGCTTTCACCAGATTTTGTTTGTTTGGTGGCTGGTTTTAGTGTGGATAAAAGAGCCAGTGGTGGAATCAAGTTTTAAAACAGTTCTTCACGTGCTCTTATCAGCACGCTTTAAAGAATGTAATTAGACTTCAGCAATAATACCCTCTTAATTATAGCTACAAGCCCCCTCAGAGGAATAGGAAAGCACATTCATCTTTCCTGTTCCTGAAGTGCACTAAGTGATGTGAAATAAACTAATTTATGGAGCTCATACAAAGAGCTGTCAGATGCACTCCTACTTATTTTTATTCAGTCGACTTTGTTTTTCTGGATGAATTTGGGATAAATTTACACTCAGGGGAAGCAAAGTGACTTTTTCTGTCAGACATTCAGCCTGGGTGTTTGAGCAGGTATAGTTATCATCTGGTGCAAATGGGCCAAGGGGAGGGGGAAACCAGGCTGGTAGGACGTGACTGGGGAAGACCAGTTTCAAGGGAGCAGCAGGCTGAACAAGCATCACACAAAAACATGCATGTTTTTATCATGTTTTCTTAGGGTGCAAAGTCCTTTCAAGTCAGGAAGCGGAAACCAACAGACCAAGGGCTTTGAATCAGGCCCTCTAGCCTTTCCATAACTTGAAAGCAATGTGTTTTGGAGTGGATGTTAAAATATTCTGCTCACTAGTGTCAGGTAGTTTCAGAGCAGTTAAAACGCTTTTACCTGCAGTCATTTTAACTTACATTGTATTATGCTCAGATCCTTTCTTGTACTATTTGCAAAGGGCCTGCTGGGTGCACAGCTTGACTGGTCCAGATGTACCATTTTAAGAATCACCTCTCACAAGGACGTTGCTAGCACCTCAGCTTGCATCTCCAAATTGGAGTAGAGAGGCTTGGAACAAGACATATCCATCAGGACTGATCTCCATTTTAGAAAACATTGTAATCAATGCTACATTGTGTGTATCTGGCAATGAGAGCAGGCAGAGATTTTTTTGCAGAACACTTTTTCCCAGCAGAGAAGGAAGCCTTTTTAAAATCAAAACATTTCATGGGAGGATGTCAATTTCAGCTTATTTTTTTGACAGGAAAATGTTTAAATGAACCACTTCTATTTTCTTGTTTTGTTTTGATAAAGCATGAATGTTTCATTTCAATAATGTGAATGTGTTTTGTTTCTGCTTTTCCAGTTCTGTTCATTTCAGCTTGCATGGCACAACAAAATATGCATGATAATATTGAATTTACACACCTCCTTTATTACATGTATCTAGCATATAATTTTGTTAATAAATGATGTAGTTCAGCTATTATCAAAATGAAACATTTTTATCTTACTGAATGAGATGTTTTCATACTACTTGAGGGGACGGAGTAGAACCTATCTAGATGAACAATTTCTGAAAGTTCAGAATTCATTTTTACCAGCATTTTTGCTCTGTGACCTTTCTTTCTCTAGCAATCTGCGAAAACCACTGGTTCTGCCAATGGAAGGTGGACCATCTTTCTTAGGCCAGTTTGAACCATCTCCTTGCTCTTGTCTGAACCCAATAGCATGTACCTCTGCCTGTGTTTTTCCCATCATCTTTCCCATAATGGGTTAATTCCTGGGACTCCCTCATCAGAGGACATGCCTTCTCCTCCTCAGTGGGTAAATATGAAATGCCAGCTGAAATTCTGCCAGCTATGAAATGCCAGCTGAAATTCTGGGTACATGAGCATAGATACAGAAAGGGGTTGCACAGGGATCCATCCTATGTGAGGCTGTTCCCATTGTGTCCCTGCGAATCAGAGCTGCCTTCACCGAGGCACCTATTAGGTGGATTTGTAACCTGGGAAATCTTCCAGATTTGGGGTGTTAATTATTCAAAATTAATAAAATTAAGCCAAATACATTCAGCACATGACTGTTCAGTGCAAGATGTGATGAAACAGAATTTAGCACCTCTCCATTAAAATGAAATCAGAAAAATATTTAAGATAGTAGCATAAAATTCCACAGCTATATTGACAGAAATATACACAGAGGAGGGAAAAGGAGTATGGCTTTTGGTGGTTTGAATAAATTCTCTTAATTTTGCTAACTTAAAATTAAGGGAAAGTAGTAACCTGTGCTTGGGAAAAGATGCTTAGTCTTACTCTTTTTAGTCTTCTTCACTAACTACTGTAAAGATAAAAGACCATTTCTCAGTAATATCCTGACCTTTTTCTTTATGACTGCATTTTGATTATACATAATATTGTCCTATAAAATTACATTTCCTAATCAATAAGAACCACTAAAATAATTTCAAAGCATCATTTTAATCCAGCCCTAATTTGATTTTGCCCAGCATCCACTTAAACATGCCACTTTAACATGTGATTCAGCTCCAAAAATTGTCTCTGTCAAAATACCGTTCTGGAGCGCTATGTTTATTTTATCTTATTAATCCTGAATCAAAAGTGCTCCCTTTACAAGTAAAAGGGTTCCTTTTCCTTAGCTGCTTGCCTTGCTAGCAGTCTGTTGCCAGTGAATCATTTGTTTGTTCCTTTTCACACATCATCATGAGTAATGAATTTCCAGCAGGTCTCACGAACTGCTTCTAATTACCTTGAGAATGTGATCCCTGGCATGTCCTAGGATGCTGGTTCCCTCCACCTAAGGTCAGGGATACCGCCTGCTTCCCTCAACAATCACACTTTTTAGCTTCCTTGCCCTGACTTTCAGAACTGGGAAGGGAGGCTGTTGCCATCCACATCTCTTTAGGGATGGGAGCTGCTGGTCCCACGGTTTAGGTATGGCCTTTGGGGTCCTGAGGCAAATTAATGCCATCGTCAGCAAATTTTCACTGAGGTATCAGCCAGGAGTTTAGCAATTCTGCTAGTGATGTGTGATAGCTGGTGTCTTGGTTGATGTTAAGGGCAGGACCAGGAGCCTCCCCAGTGAAAAGCAGAAGTAGTTAATCTACTTTGCAGTGTGCTCAATAGATAACATACACAAAAAGCCAGCGCATCCACTGCACTCTCCCACTGCTTTGTTGATGCTCTGGAGCTAATGGGAGCCATAAAACTTATTTCAGGGTCTGAAATAAGCCCCTGATTTTAACTGATTATGCACCAAGGGCAGATACACCGAGCAAGGATAAGCTGGCTCAGGTTTTCAGGGGACACTAATGATTCTGAACACCTCAATTTTTGGACATCAGACTTGATGCTATCCTTGAAGGGCGTGGAAATGAGAAAGAGCAGAGCATGCATCTCCAAACATTAGACCTCTTCAAGGCATTTTGTGTTGCGTCTCCACAACCACTTCTCACTTTCAAAAGCTTCAGCTACATTTTTGACAAAGTCATTTTTCAGAGTAGCACTGCATTAAAAGAGCAGAAGAAAAATATGAACATCCAGGGCGTTCAGAAATCTTTTATCATGTCTAATAATAAACCAAGGATTAGTTTTCTTGTCATTCAGCTAAATATTTTGAATTGCAAAAGGTTCTAGCTGAGTTTCTTTTCATGTAGCTTTAAAAGCACAACTCAGACACTTCTTTAGGATGCACAGGTGAGCAACTGACATTTTCTAACCTGATTGCAATTATTTTGGAACACATTTTATACTGCAGTTAATTATAGAATGGGTCTAAAACAGAGAAACTCTAGAGAATCCTTCACTCCTCTGAATTCTCCAATGTGCAAATGTCATTTTTTGCATTTCCCTTTTTTTTCCTTTTTGTTTAGTTTGTATTGTATTAAGCAACTTGGAAGAGTGGCTGAATGCTAAAAAAGCTTTTAAAGGGGATATACTCTTCCCAGATCTACAGAAAATCCTGTGCAGGTGAGGAGCACAGTTGGGTATGTAACCATGATCTCATTCGAGAGGATTAGGAATTAAAAACCCGTCACTTACTCTCCTGTGTAGTGCAGTAAGTACTAGTGTGGGCGCTCCTCATTTGTTTACGTGCAAAGTAAAACAGGTTAGCTTTTTTTAGTTTTGCTGCTGCGAATGCCTCTTCCTGAGGTGTCCCGTTCACACAATGGGTCCTTAGATGACCTGACAGTCAGTGTTGTGATTCTTGACCTTGCCTCCCACCACCTGCTGCTTCAGCTTTCTCTGGGGATTCAACAGTACTCATATCCATCAGTCACCTCCACAACTTTGTGGATGGGTTATTGCTGCTGGTCTTTGACAGAGGGGGAAAAAAAAACCCCAAACCCACATGCTCCAGGAATTCTGCACCATCCTGAGGCTATATTCCATGACTCATTGTTGCATAACCTTGGAAACAACACAATGCACAGCCCAGCCATCAGCAAAACCATTTCCACTGGAAGTCCTTGCTGTGGTCTACCATCTTCTCAACCACTTGGGAGAAATCACCGTGTGCTATCCTTGTGACAAGGCCTCGCTCCTTCTGCATGAGACCTCCTCTACAAGGTCTTTTTTCTTCTTAAAAAGCCTGCAGAAGTTGGATACAATTTTGTCCCTTTTTTGGTTAGTCTTTTTTTGATCCATTTGGTCCCCTGGAGTGCTTCCTAAGCGCTTGGTTCATAATCTTTCAGTGTCATGCTGAGAATATGTTGAATTCTTTATCCCTTGATGCTTTTCTGCCCTGACCAGACGTCTTTTTGAAAAGTTTACCTTTGCATAGCCGGCAGATGTGAGCTTTGGGCAGGATTGTCTCTGACCTATGTGGGATAAAGGTGAGCCTAGAAGAATCTGAGTAGCACCTTTCTTCATGGGAAAATTTATTCTCATAAGAATCAAAGTACTCTGCAAATAAGCTCATTTCGCATGTTCTCTGACAGGGAAAAAACCTCCCATAATTCTGAATTTTATCATTTTAATGTTCTCAAAGCCAAATGTCAATTTTTCATTCTGAAAAACATTTCATGTTACTTTCTATGATGCCATCTTCTATTCTTTTTGCAAATAAAACTGGTGAATCAAACCAGATTTCCACTATTTTATTATTTTATTTCTTTTTCATCCGTTTTCATGACTTCAGACAAACCTTTTCAGCATTTTCTCTCATGGAGAATTTTCAAATAGACAGCTTTATGTCTTAACTGGAAAAAAGCAGAATGTCAAATATCTCAAAATCCTGTCCTTCTCACAGATCTAATGCAGGACATCACATTAGATGATTATTTGGTCTCTCTTGGCTTTAAAAGGTATTAGTCTATTAATTATAGATCAGGGTCAGCATTTCTCCCTTAGACTTTAGATTCAGCTTAATTTACCTTCCTTTTTTTCTTTTTACTTAAGTCATCCCTCTAAAATGGACTAAAGCTCCATTATTTGAGTGCTAGCTGCTTGTCAGGATAAATCAGTGTCTATCCCACATTTTTCTTGTCAGACTTTTATTTCAGATTGATTTCAGGCTAGCCATTCTTTGCAATGCTATTTGTACCTTGTAACATTATCAACATAGTCCTGGCTGATAGTTGTTTGTTGCCTTTACTGCATATCTAGAAGGTCGGGCAAGGTAGGATGGAGAAGTCTCACAAGGCAGCCATCGTAGGTATCTCTCCTATATGGAGAGATAGGACATCTTCCTATGGAAGTGGAAAGGTTGAGGAGTATCCGGGAGGCCGCCATCAGGTATCTCTCCTATATGGAGAGATAGGACATCTTCCTATGGAAGTGGAAAGGTTGAGGAGTATCCGGGAGAGGGAGATAGATTGGTGGAGCCGCACCCTACTGTCCGTGTCCGTAAGGCAGCAGATGGAGGCTCCGCGAGAAGCAGAGGATCCCCTGCCTTCTTGCCACCAGGTAGAAAGAGGGGACCTAAGCGAC
>NW_008794665.1:12355884-12373580 GCF_000699145.1 Aptenodytes forsteri
TGGGTCGACGGTTGGACTCGATGATCTTAGAGGTCTTTTCCAACCTCAATGATTCTATGATTCTATGATTCTATAGCAGCCCTCCGAATTTTGGCCAGAGTAACACATAAGTCATTCTGTGTTCTGTGAAACACAAAGCCCTGGTTCCTGCAGTGCCTAATCATAAGGCTGAGTTCATGTTGTGGCCCTCAGCAGAGGACACTTAGGGGGTTACTCTTCTCTCTGCATGAAAAAAAAGACTCCCTCCGAATTTTGGCCAGAGTAACACATAAGTCATTCTGTGTTCTGTGAAACACAAAGCCCTGGTTCCTGCAGTGCCTAATCATAAGGCTGAGTTCATGTTGTGGCCCTCAGCAGAGGACACTTAGGGGGTTACTCTTCTCTCTGCATGAAAAAAAAGACTTTTTCATATCTCTTTTGCACTTCTGCCATGCTGGGTTGAAAACAGCCCACATGTTCAAATGTTACTGCTGCAAGGCTGGAGATGGCAGACATAAAAAGGACAGCAGGATAAAGATGAGCAGGATGCTCATCAAAATTAAGCAGGTCATCGTTAAAAGGCTACTCTTGTTTTAAAGGCATTGAAGCTTCGGTGCTCTGGGCTTCATTCCCATTGGGCAAATTATTTAGGAGATGTCTGCATCGCCCAGTGTAACATCATGAAGAGGCCCTTGAGCTGGCCAGTGTCAGTCTGGTAGCGCTGCCCGATGGGACCCAGTTTGGGTGCCATACCAACATGGCCATCTTGCTTCTGGCACCCACGCTAATTACCTTTGGCTGATGCCCAACTTTGCTGTGTAGGCATGTGGACTTATTTGCCATTAGTGTGAATATCCCTAATGTGATTCTGGTAGGGATGTTCTTAGTCTCTCTATTCTCTTTCCCACCTGTCAAAAGGGTATTCATATTTTCTTTGTCTCCTTTGCCCACTGCTTTATGAACACTTTACGTCATGAAGAGCCTCCATTTGCCTTCACAAGAACCAGGTCTCTGTCCTGTAGCAAAGTCACCTGCATGAGAGCTATGTCACAATCATAAGTATAGTGTTACTGTTGATAGCTCCTTACTATTTTATAGTGCTCTCAATAAGCTGTAGGCAAAAATAATCACCATTCAAAACCTGAAAACATTTCGTTGCACTGGTTGGTTGTGTGCAGTTCTGCAGCTCTTATCTGTCAGATACTGTAAGCTTGTCATACCATAGCAAAGTATGGTCACAACCACTTTAAAACAATTGTGCAAACCAGCTGGCTTACATATAGGAAGTTATAATATTATTTAGCAACACTGTGATTTTATAGTGCCTGAGAGGACAGCAGTGTGCTTAAATGTTTCTGGTTACACTGGTAGAATTTCAGATCATTTAACTATCGGTATAATCTTTACATATCTTTAAGTAATCTGTTAGAACAAAATTATGCTTTGTTTTCCTGCTCAGATTATTTTACTTCCTCTAGTAATACATCATTCCCCATTCATTTAGATTCTCTGGAGCCTGCAGCCGAGCGCTCTAATTAGGTGTGCCTACAGCTCTGGAAAATAGGTCTTCCATCTTATTTTCATGTTTGGATTCAATTTACTATATTGATACAATTGCTTTGCTCTGGGATCTATCAATGTTTTCTCTTCCAGGGTAGGGATTGAACTTGGATCAGTCACAAAAACTAAATGACTGTGAACATCTTGCACAAAACCTATAGTTTGCTTGGTGATTCTCATGTTTGTCAAATGCACGTGAATTCACATAAAGCAATGCCATCACATATCCTGTATGGGCCTATTTTTAGACACGGTTTTGTTCAGGATGTGTAATATTTTACACAGGAATTTAAAAGCTCCCACCAGCACACACTCTGTAATTTCAAGGCCACCTCGGATTTCTTTTTTGTCTCTCTTTTTGGCACAATACCCACATACATCGAGATATCATTCTGCCTGCACTTATATACATATCTAGTCATATTAAGAGTTTTACTGCTATCTTCTAGAAAAACAATACAGTGCTGTTTGCAGACACTGTAGGTAACTTTCCTTTTGCTTTTCCTTGCCCTGTCGTGATCATGCCTGGACAAGTGAAAGCAGAGGTGAGCCTGAGGCAACTCAACATTTAGAGCTCAAAAGATCATCGCTGGCATCCCCAGTGGTGAAGAGCATGGCAGGCTGATGTTATGCCTCTGCTTCCCTGCACCCCAAAATAGCTTTCAGTGTGGCAGCCAGGTTCATTTTTTGCTGTACTGTCTGTGGTCAGTCTCAGGGAGAGCTGTTTGTTACAGATGTGTCCAAATGAAGGATGGCTCCTGCCAGGCCTTTGACAAAGGGAAAAAAGTCTCGTTTCCTGGCTAACCAGAAAAGACAGAAGGCTTTTCTGAATACATTTGCTGTTAAAACATGTCGTTACTTGGGTTATGAGCTCATTTGTGCATGAACTGTCATTTAGTTTTGTAACTGTGCAGTGACTAGGGAACTGACCCAGGAATGGGTCTCCATTGACAGCGATACAATATGAAAACAAATAGTAATAATAGCCGCTAATGCTTTGGATTGCCCACTTAGTCTCTGAGTGCCCCAGAGCCTCATTCTTGGTCAAATGGAGATAATGCTTACCCATCTATGGAAAGTTCTTGGAAATCTATGAAAGTAAAGGACAGCAAGCATGCTATCTTTTAGTATTTAATTTCCATTGCAGCTTGCTTGGTCAGGATGTGTGTGAAAGCCTGCGGTAAGTTAGGGAAATGACCTCCAAATGTACTGATTCTCCATCCTTTTCTGAGTCCTAGCACTGCTAGGTGTTGTCACATGTTGGAAAGCAGATGGGATCAGTTCGTATGTCTTTCTGGCCTTCCCTGCTATGAGAAAAGGATGCAGCACTCAAAAATGCAAATATGCCTAATCAGGGTTGTGGGTGCCCAAGGAGTCATTAGGAACAACAAAATCCCAGTAGCCTTAAGTGGTCACACACAGAGGAGTCCACCATCTACAGGACCTCCTTCCTGGAGCGCCTCCCCACAGGAAGCATCCCTCACCTCCTATTCCCCCATGCAGATGTCATCCACAGCTTGGCCATTGAAAATCAGTCAGCTGCAAAGCAACCAGCTTGGACACTTCAAACAGCACAAAAGCAGGAAGTATCACTTTTTTGTCACCTTCAGCTGATACAAAATCAGTGCGTGTGTTGGGAATTTGGCTGCTGAACTCTGTGATGTGAGAAGCTGTACAGAGCGCCTGCTTTTCCTTAAGTAGTACTTCTTGACAAATTATGTAATCAAGAGCACAACAATCCAGAATTAATCTCACAAAGATTAAGTCATATTCTAGTACATCCAGCACAGAACTGGAAAAAAAATTGTCCTTTTGGCACAAAAGCCATGGCACATTAAAGCCCTCTACACTTGGCAATCTCAGTAACCCACAAGGAGAATCCAGATAGTGACTACGTTCATGCTTGAATCCCGCAATCTGTGATCTTGAGGCCAGATTTTGGGCATTCCTGGTATTTTCTGCTTTTAAAGAGGAGGAGGATTCTCACCTCCTGCTGCCTTAGTATGGGGTGACTGCAGTCTTGCATTTAGCAGATCTGGAGAGAAAACAGCAGGGCCTTCTGAGATTTCTGGGTCTGGAACAACCTCTAAATCATCACAGTGCTCCCCCCATGCTTGCTTTAACCTCATTTTTCAATCATTGCAGGAGTCCAAGTGGAGCAATATGGCTCTTTATGTGCTTTTTATTAAGCAGTGAATAAAGGAAGAATATGGCTCATTCAGCATGTACCTCGGAAGACGTGAACATTCAGCCTGCCTGTCAGTTAGCTGCTCATGCATGCAGAGAACAGCTTATATTCACTCCGAATGCTTTTGTTATATATATAAAAAAAATTTGCCACATGTATGCAAAGTGCTGTTCTCAAAGACTCATCACTTGGCCAAATCTGAGCTCATTTGCATCAGGCCACTCACAAGGGTTTCTCAGGGAGGCCTGCCTCCCTTTCCAAGTGGGATCTGCCGGTACCCAGCTCTTGTAAACTGTCTATAAAACCTCTTAAAAATTCAAGATTATTTTAAGGACTAGGAGAAGTGCATTCTTTCTCCCTCAAACACAGCATGCATTCATGTTTGCAATAGGAATTGTGCGTGCTCTGTGTTTGCTCTAGCTTTCCAGAAAAGTTCAATTTAGGGGGAAATAACAAAAGTGCTAATGCAGGAAATATATAATTCAAATGCTCTAGTGATCTTCACTCTGGGTGCCAGTAACATTTTAGCTGCGATAAATACAGTTGCATCTTTCTATATCCGTTGTATAAAATTGTTAAGGCAAAGCACCTGGCTGATTTGCAGTGATTAATACATCTTTCAAGCATGCTGTCCTGTCCTGAATCACAAGGGAAGTAAGTAAGGGCACACTCCTAGTGTCACCATCCTTTTTACAACAGCAAATTAATTCCCACCCTCCATGGGCCGAGGACACTGTGATGGAGATATCTGCCCACCTCGACACACTTGGGCCATGTGCTGGGGCTTGCCCTCGGCTGGGGGCCGCAGTGCTCCTGCTCTGGGGAGCCAGCCACATCCCATCAGTGGATGCTTCACCTCACCAACTTCATGTTAAAGATGATGTATAGTCACGTAGGCGCTCATATGCTTCCTTTGTTCAGGTTTTAGATGAGTTGTTTCCATGGAAATAGGTTGTTTCTGTTTATTCATGCCTGTATTCTGCTGGAAATCCTTATTTTACCATCATTTCTTTCTGGGAATGGCTGAAGTAGGGCATCTTCCCGGTCCCTTATCTTTTACTTTTTCCCATAATTTTATATACAAAAAGTTTAGAAATATCTACCATTGATCCACAGAAATGATTTGCAAAGCATGTACAGATTTAATGAAAAATAGCAAGCAGCATTACAAACACATATTGCTGATTTTAATAGTAGCACATATGTGGCCAGCAAAGCAGGTTAAACATTTTTGTCTGCTTCTTTTTTTTACTTATTTAAAAAGCCCTCTTAAGAGAAAATCCTTTTTAAGAAAAAAATTGCAAGTTCATAGGAAAAAAACGCTTTGGCAGAAATATTTCAGGAGTGTTTTAACATGTTTATCCAAAAGCTAACCATTTCTCTTTTAAAAAGATAAAATGGAGGGATGTCAGCTTTCTTCTTTTCCTTTTTCTTTCTTATTTCCCCCAACAGGAACAAAAGAAATCTTTGGAAAGTTGCTATAAGAGAGGGGAAAAGAATTTCCATTGGAAAATATGGGGAGAAACAAGGTACTTTCAACCACATCTCTTCACTAGTGATGTAACATGTCACAGGACAGTAGTGGCAGGCATACTACTACGTGTCTAGCAGAGACAGGACTAGTTATAGAACATATAACACAAGAAAAAAAGATGCCAGAGAAAACTATATTGCCTCTGCCTTACTTCTTCCGTATCTGTCTTATGACTGCATGTAATTTCTTGATAGTGGTGAAATAATAATACATTTCTACATTTCTACTTTAATCTGGGGAATCTCTTAGAGGAAACTAGTGAGCTGGGTCTAATGATGCCTTTGGGAAGAAGACAGGTATTGTCTTCATTTTACACATGATGAAAATGATAGATGGAATGTTTAAATGATGAAAGGGAAAAAATCTGCTTCCCTCTTCACTGAGGAGGTTTGGCATCAAGCATCTCAACTAAGGTAGTTTTGTTATACACAAGGGACCTGCATTTGGGGAATAAATATTATGCCTCCTTGCAGGACATCCCCCATAGGTCTCCCTGGACCAGTTAAGATAAGTTAACAAACTGGGCAAATTCCTGATTTTGAGGGTGCAGATATGAAATAGAGCCAAAAACAAACACTGTGCTACAGCCACAGCTATCCACAACTGCAGCTGCTTGACACAATGACAGGAGATGGCATGCAGGTTTTGGCACGAAACAAAGGGATTTGGGAATCTATGTGCTTCAATTCAAATAAATATATTTGTTCCAGAGGAACAGAGGTAGTGTAATGATACATTGTGGCAAAAAAAGTACATTGCAATTATGTTGTGATGCTCCCACCACAGTCATTATGTACTCGGATTATCTTCACTGACTCTCTCAATTGCATCAGTTAGAGCTGTACATTCAATTTTGGGGGGTAATTTTCTCAGTTTGGCATGATGAAATGGTGCTTTTACCTTCCTTATGCTACACAGGTCTTTGCAACTTTCTTGGACTATTTCGAAGCTGCTCTGAGCAACATCATGCTAATTTGCTTACTTGTGTTTGTACTGCCTCCTTTTATTAGTTATAGTCATTATCATCACTATTGTCCAGACTTTGTCCATGTTATAGCCACATTCATTTTGCCTGTGTACTGGACACTCCTTCCACTGTGCAATGAGCAAGCCCTTGATATTGGATGCAGCTGAAAGATCATGCATGATTCAGCTATGATTTCTCTTTTATGTGTACTTCACGGCCCCATCTCCTCTTCCACTTTGTGGAGATTTCTTCAGCCAATCTGAGCATCCCCAGAATAAAAGTGGAAATGTTTTGCTGAAAGCAGTGTTTGAATACATGCTGTGAATTTATCAACTCTTCTGTGCCAAACTGCTTGAGGTAAAACTGATCCCACATGTGCAGGATAAACATTCCCCATTGACATGGTAAGTTAGCAAGCCTGCTGAATTATCCTGGGTTACAGATTACACAGTCATTATCTTCCCTAGCACTGGAGGTGGAGATCTGGGGTAGACGTTTGGCGCCATATCATTAGCCTTCACAAATTCGCCATTGGTCTGTGAAATATTCCGTTTTACAACACAAAAAGCAAATGGAAAAATACCCCCAAAAAATCTACCTGGACACCTCTCTGTTTGGGGAACAAAGGCTGTAAAGCTTGCATTCTTCTGTAGCATGCAGACAAAGAGGTTTCCACATTCATAAATCAAAACGGCGGTATTTGTAGCATCTGTTTGACTGTTTTAGCCATCATTATAACAAATGACCATCCAATCAATGCTAAAGAGCAAGAATTGTCAGCTCAGCTGCAGAACCTCTTTCAATCCCACAGATTAAAATGGTTTGCTTTTCAATGACTCCTTTGTACTAAGGATTTGAGGTTTGCTAGGGAAGCTGTTTTGGGGTGTAGGGATGCTGCAGAGCAGATGCTGGGATGCTGAGCCCCAGCTCTGCTTTTAGTTACACAGGAACAGACTTCAGAGGTGACACAGCTCCTCCTGTCTTGGGTTGCTGCGACTTGGCAGCATCTGGCAGCTGCATACAGGACCTGTCTTTGCCTGCTGCTGAAATGAAGCTACCCATCTGAAGAAATGTGGCATCTCTTTATGGGAGCTTGAGTCCAGTGCAGGTATGAAAATGCAGCATAGACACACCCTGTGCTTAACCCAGTTGGCCACTGGATCCAAAAGGAAATGGGACACATGATCCTGCGACATGCAGCCTTTTAATGCAGCCATTTGCAGAGCTTTGTCTGCCCTTGCTACATTTTCTGTTTGTGCCCTGATGAACTTCTACCTATTCAAGCATGCTGAAGACAGAAAAATGCGTAGTGAACTGGCTTTGTTATATATAGCACTGATTTCCCTGTGGGAAACTGTCTGCAGCTCATTACTTTAAGTTCGTGTTATGTACCTGAACTGTAACTTGTACTTCCAAACCTTTCTGAAAATGCACTGCCTCTCTCTAAAATGTGTTTCTATTTTATTCATTCATTAACATTCACAACAACTTTTAAAGTTAGACTATGAAAGGAAAAAACAAAAGATTCTTCATCTCACACTTCTTTGTTTTTTTCATTGTGATATTCGGATTTAGTCAACAATAGAAGAGTAAAGGTGTGAACATGTGGAAGAACAACTTTGTGAAGCTCTCTGACAGGATTTGGAAAGAAAGAGCCCTTTTTTGCCTTTCTCTGCTCTCTGATTTAGCCTCAGCACTGATGTGACAAAGTTGCCCAAGTCACCTCATTTTTTGTAGGGAGAGAAGGGCGCCTGCATTTTATTCTCCCCTAGGGTAAAACCGAAGACCTGCTTCAGTTAAAGACCATTTTGACATTGGCTTCAGTGAAGTCATGATATCAGCATTAGATACTCCTGCTCCTAGATGTCAGTAAAGAGAAGAGGGGGACACCAGCCACTGGTCTGGTCCTTTCCCTCCATCATGGGCCTGTCCAACTCGTGGAGCAGGTGAGCCGGGATACCCTGAGCTGGGATACCTGCTTAGCCTTTGCAGATGCTGGGTCAGGTTCTTGCCAGCCACCCACGTCCCATTTGCCAGTATCCTTTTTTGCTGTCCTACATGGTAACCTAGGACAAAGCAGAATTTAGGTCTGATGTTTGAGATGCCTTGTAGCCTTACCACAGGCTTATGAGCAATCCAAGCAAACTGAAAAGGGACCATTTAAAATGTTGCTTTTAGCAGATATTATTTACAGTCAGTCTGACAAGATGAATCCAAAATATAAATCAAACTTTGGAGCACAAATCTTGTTAGTTGCCATGTTAGTAAATCAGCTCACCTAAATAATCTTGAGCTTTTGACAATGATGCAGCCTTCTGGATTGAAAATTCAGTTCCTGCTTGTGCAGTGAACTCGATCTGCTGACATTTCAAAGGATTGAGATCCTATTTCTGATGGTTCGGTTTATGCTCAACTATAAACTATTCTGAGCAGCACTGAGCTGAATACAAACAGCTGATGTTCAGGTCTGTCTCTGACTACGTAGGGAAAGTGCATAATTTGTATACATTTTCCAACAGAAAATAACAAGCAAACACAGGAATGTGAGCATTGTGAATGTGAATACAGCACATATGAAGAATGCTCCTGGGAACTGCTTTTTGTTTGTTTTAACTTTTCCATTTGGAAGGAAAATCTGATGTTTTCAATCCATACCTGTAAGCTTATTCCCAGAATAAAAAGCCTGTGTTAGAGAGATGTGATTTCTGCTTTTCACTGAAGGTCTGGTATTATTCGGCAATAAATTGTATTCTATACAGCTTCAATTACGAGCCCGCTCAGATCTGACAGCCCTTAATTATTCAAGACATGATCTACTAAAATCTACATCTGGAAACGATGTCACTTTTTGCTTTTGGCATTGGAAAATCTGACTTAATGTTAAACACATACTCTTAAATGCAAAGCTTTGAGAGAAATTAGTACAGCTGAACACTCCTTCTACAGATTAAATTTTAAGATAAATTGCACGTCTTTTATTTAATAGTTACAATGTTTCACCACATTTCAGTGTGCTGTATTCTCTCCATATATCTACTGGTTGATTTTACTTGTCCCACAGATCTGACGCTTGCTCTTATGTGATCCTTTCAGCACAGCCGTAATGGAGCGGTACTGTCCAGGATTCAGAGCCTGGCTGTTTTGTCACTGCTGGATGGGCAGACTGGAGTTTCTGATAGTTGTATGTAATTGTTTTTGCACCTCTTCCAAAGCTTGTCAGGATGCTTACTCTTCAAGTAGTCTTGGGGAAAGGAAAACAAGGTTTTTCTGTTACTGTTCTTTTGCATACAGCCAGGGATGTTGCAAAACTAGTACCCTTTTGGTTTAGTGAATGAAGATTTGACTTTGGCAAATCTAAGCTACTAGCTCAGCCAATAATTAATAGATTTGAGGCCTAATAGTAAATTTCTAAAAAGAAAAAAAAAAGTTATTTTTTAAATAAACTCTGAGGAAAGCCAGATTCCAACTTCAGCTCAGTGGTGTTCATAGCACATGGAATAAAGTTTTCCAGTCCATTTGCATTCTGGGCATTTTTTTTATTAAAGTGATAGACAGCTGGAATATATTCCTGGCATATTCACCAGTGGCATGGTTGGTAGAACCGGCAACTGCAGAAGGTGCCTTCAGACTGAATTTGGTTTTTTCCCCATGCTTAAACTGATAAACAAGTCTAATAAGTTTAGAAAATATCTTTCTGCCTCAGCTTAATTAGACTGGCATTTTATAACAGCTTGTTAGAGTAAATCATCCGTTGCTTTGATTAGAATCCATATATATGGAATAAGGTGGAGTCTGTTCAAAAACTGCATTGTTATGGACACACTAGGGTGTGCTTGGAGACCGCATGACCACCTGCCGTCCTGATTAGACCATCTACTGGTATGGAGAGGTTCAAACCTAACTGGCAGTGCAGCAGTATCAGTGCTGCTGGCATGGAAGTGGAGTACAGCTATCATATAAATGAAAACAATTAAAGCCTGGCATTGGGTGCTTTGTCCAGCCTGTGGAAAACCAGTGGGCTTTACTGCTGAAGTCCTTGCAACCCTGGTTGGAAAAGTATTGCAGAAAAGAGAAAGGACAAGGCTCTGTATGTGATGTAGTTAAAATAAATAGCTTTTGTCTTGCTTACCAAATTCTTACTGAAACTCCTAAAAGGCTTTAAATATTTAAATAGGAGCAGCAGTATTTAGAACCCAGAAGCTGTTTTTCTCAGGGCTACTTATGGCAACACGGTGTTTCTGAAGGTAAACCTATACAGTCTCTTCCATCATTATGAAGGGAGCGAAGGATTTGTTGGGAGTGGTAGGAACATTAGTCTTGAAAAAGTGAACATTCACAGGTCTTTCTAGCTCCACAACAAAGCTGTTATGAAATAATGACTCTTTCCACTCCAACATTCCTTAAAGTTTTGCAGGGAGAGCTCCTCAACCTGCCCTAAGTCCTGGGTAGCAATGTTGATGTGGTGGGATGTAGCTCTACACCACCCTGTTTCTGACCACTGTGGGGTCCATCAGAATAGGCATTGCAGAAGACAGTTGATACCTCCTTGCAGTACTGCAGAGATTTTCGATGGTGCTAATTCTTACAGAGCAACCAGAGAAAGCCACTATAATTCAGAAGGGGCCCTAGGGCTATACAAATTGCGCTGGCTTGTCTCTGCTTCTCTGGCAGTCTCCAAAAGTTAGAAGGTGCAAACATAGCCTAAAAATGGCATCACTTCTATCCACAGGTGAGCTCTGTGCTGCATTTTTTCAAGTTGTTCTGCAGCAGGCAATAAAGCTCATGTAGATGCTTTTTAACCTACTAAGGTCCCAAGTAAAGCATTGCTTACTGCTCAGTGGTCTGCCAAGTCGCTCTTTTTCTTCTTTTGGTTTATACATCAATTTTCACATATCATGTAAACCCACCAAGGTTAGAGCAGTCACACAGCAGGACAGAACCAAGCAACAAAGTTGTGTGTGGCAATTAAAGCAACTATATTAGAAAGTGTCAGCTTCTATCCTTGATGACTGAAAGTAAGCAGAGCAGGTATGTTATTTGTAATGTTCAAGTTCTATTTCACATGAATTCATACAGTCAGTTTTGCTAAAAGCAAAAAAAAAAAAGGTCAGAAGCCAGCCCTAGGGAAAATGAGATTGAATTAAAAGACAAAAGAGTTATCTTAAAAAAAAATTAAAGTTTGGGTCTCTCCTTATTTTCCTTCAGGGCATGCTTGGTGTTATTTTCAAATTTGTCCTCATAGATGTATTTTAAGAAAAAGCTATGATCTTAATATAAAACCATGTGTTGCCAGGAACTGAATTTTAAAGTAAAATCTCACATATTGTAACATAAGTGCAAAAAACTGGCATGAATGTGTCAGAGGCAATATCTGATCTTAGATGCGATGTGCAAAACACATTCTCCTTGTAGTACTCAAGCACAAGTTCGATGGTATTCATGTTCCCCAGCAAAGAGACAAACCAGGGCTCTGTCATGTTTCATAGGCAGTTACCACATTTTAGTGAAGCATCAAGATTAAAAATATCTAAGTGTCTCCAATTAACAGTGATGGTGTTATCTTTCAACTATTGTTCATATACTTGTTTACAAAGGGCATGCTTTCAAGTAAGATTTGGCACTTCCACGGCCTTTCTTGCCCTCTTCTGAATCTTGGCAAAACGCTGACATTGAATCTGTGACACAGCTATTGTTTCCATAGCAACAATTTGATGTCATCATCACAGATTTGTGACTTCACTGCAGTCTCCAGCTGAAAGCAGGATTGGGCCGTGAGGACATTTATTAAAGAACAGGTTTCTGAAATAACAGCAGACAGGCAGTTGAGGAAAAAAAAATTGAACTTCATTTGGACCTAAAACTTCTAGTATTTTGAGGTTTGTTGTGGTGGGATTTTTTTTTTTTTTAAAGATCAAAAATAAAGAGTTAAATCTGCATTTCATTAATCAAACACTCTCTGCCAGTTTTCCACCCAGCAGATAGCAAAATCAGCTAATTATTTTACTGGAAAACATCTGTTAACCTTTTTGTAAAAGGCTGTATCTTCATGGTTCCTCCCTCATTACCATCCTAAATAGGGGGGGGCCAGATTAGTTTCTCTCTAGTCCCTAGCAAGCATCAATGAAAATATCGCAAGTGTCTGCAAATGGTTTGTTTCTAATTCCTTCTGAGATCCTTTTCTGTCAAGTCCTGGAGCTATCTGAAGCTTTTTTGACTGATCTAATTCCTTTCTGATTCTTCCGGTACCTTCCTCACTTATTAGTTGTTTTTCTCCTTCCCTGTCTGCGTGCAGTAAAATTATTTCTGCTTCCTCCAATCTCCCTGGTGAGCACAGATGCAAGGAAGTCATTGAGATTCCTGGTTCTGTATGCTTGCCCTGTCTTTCAAAGCCTACAGTGTTCCCTGAGCAAGATTACTATTTTATATGACTGCAAAAGCTTTTATTTGTCTTCACAGCTTGTGCAGGCCTGGTTTTATTTTCACTAGTGGTTTTCTAAGGCTTTACCTTGTGTTCCCTGACTGACACAAAGTTAGTGTTTCATCTACAAGGTTAGTGTCTTCATACACACTTCTTCTCTTTCCTTTATCAATCCCCGCATTTCTGTGATCACCCATATTTGTTGTTTACTACTCCTAGTAAAAAAGTTTATTCCTTAATGTGTTTTTGTTGCACTGGGCTCTTGGAAAGCTGCTTCTCAGGGCTCAGCTCTCCTTTCCTCTGCCTTACTCCTCTTTTCTCTGGCAGCTGATTTTTAGCAGTACAAACTTTTCTGTTTTTCTGCCAGATTTTAATGGCCAAATTGGACACTGGCTTTTCATTTTGGGGATTCTCCCGCTCTTTGTTTCTGGCAAGCACAGGCTAACACGTGAAATCCTCATGAAGTTAAGTAAGTGTTTGGTTCCACTGGTGCCTGATCTGTAAAATATAAGCCTGATTCCCTCTTGCTTGTAGCTGTGTATCCATATTGAATTAAGTGGTTTCTGCAGATGAAAATGAACAAAATATGGTTGTGATTAAACAGAGACAGCAGAGTGCTGTTTCCCGTCCTCCTGCCAGGTCTTCCCTCCCAGCCAACACCACTTCACACTCAAAAGTGCCAGAGGCATCGCAAAGTCCAGAGATCATTATGGGGCTAATCACCACCATGGGTGGACAGGACTCCCCCTGTGTGGGTTGATATAGCTCAGCTTGAACCATATGAGATGATCTACAGGGTACCCTGGCTGTTGCACACATGCACTGAGGAAGAGCCATGGCTTGGCTGGGACTACGCAGGTGCCAGGATTTGTTGTAGGTGGGTGGTTGGGCATCATGGGCTGGATCCTCAGCTGGCCCAGGCAGGTATCGTCTGGTGTCTTCACATTCACCAGAAGGTGCTTGTTCATACTCACTCAATGCTGTAGCAAGGACAGCAGAAGGCTTTGCACAGGCTAGCGTAGCGTGAAGATACACTAAATCCCCTCTGAGAGTTTAAAGAATGATGATCCTGGAGAAGGACAGAACAAAAGAAGTAGTTTCAATTTTGTGTTGCTCATTTGTATAACACCTTAGAGTTTAATAGCCAGGCCCCAGGAGCAGACACCCACAATGTTGAGATGGGAACCAGAGATGAAGCCTCTGCATGTCTCAGTACAGGATTTTCAACAGAGAACATAGGTGAGGAATGCTTATACCATCTAATACCAAATACTGGAGAGAGGGGACTGAGAGGAAACCACTTTTTTAATCAGGTGCATCTGAAAAGCTAGAAAGAAGGACTGGAAAGCTATCCTGTGCTTAGGATAAGATGCTGGGCTCAGTCTTTTCCTTCAAAAGTTGGACATAGTTCACCATTTCTGTCATAGTGTAGAGGTTAGAGCTGTTGATAAAGGTGTGCAGCAGAGGGTGGAGGAGGAGGCCTGGCCCTGTCGTAAATTCCCTAATCACTTGACAAGAGGCTCTTTGACCTGGAGTAGCTGAGTTGCTGAAAATTTCCGTCTAGCAGAAGGGAATTCAAGTCTCAGGGACTGGCAACAGGAGGAGAGGGAGCAGACAGTGTGGCACAGCAGGCAGAGCACTCAGGTGGCAAAGGTGCAAGTCCTGCCTGTCCTCATGGAGTTATTTCTAAGTTTTATATGAAAGAGTTACTGGAACAAACCCAGGGCACTGTTTCCCAACAGCTAATTCTTAACAGGAAAGTTGTAAACGTTTTTTTTCTGCTTCCAATTTTATGCCTTTCTTCCTGCACTGTTTAGGCAGCATAAGTACAGCTGCCTGGGATCCCAAATTCTTCCTAGGGTGGAGGGGAAAAGCCACTGGAAAACAAGATCACCACCTGTGCAGCTACTGAATTTCACAATTCATGTCCATACTTAAAGAAAGCTATTGCACAAGAATGGTGAAAGATGATTGAATACTCGTGATCAGTTTAGAGGTTAAAGAACTCTTTACTGTGGATTGCCTTTTTTCTTTTTTTTTTTTTGCCATTAAAGTAAAGTAAGGCAATATTTCTAATGTCTTCTTTTTGGCTGGAAAAACAACAAAAAAAAAATCAGCCATAATAAATTGTTACCCAAGAGACCTTCTGATCTTAAATCCTCTCATTAGTGGTTTGTTAATTGTGAGCTACATATCATTAGTGGCGCACTGCTAAGTCTAAGCCCCTTGGCTCTGGAGCAATAGGGAAATTTTTGCTGTCTGGGTCAGAATAGGTTTCAGAAGGCCATTTTATTTCAACCTTTGGACATGATCTCACTCAAGCCCACCAATCTCTTGCTTGTCTCACCACTGCAAGGTAGAGATCTTGTTCTCTTCCCAGCTCGGGAGCAAAACACCTTGTTACAAAGAAATCTTTGAAGGAGCAAGCCATAGCTGGCCCACAGAGACTATGGTTGGGCATACAGCAAATATCCACATCAAACTCATTGTGCAATGGCTCATTTCCGTAGCCATGCCAAGCACCCACTTTCACTTGAAAGAGTGTTTAAAAATGGTGACTCTAATCTGTAACTGTAGGCATAAGCAAGCCATACACTTACCCTGTGTGAATAATCCAATCTAGCAACTGGAATATTTTTTCAGTTAGATGGACTCAAAATTTAGCTTCTGGGCAGTTCATTTTTGATTTACCCAAATCCATAGACAAATTGATCTGTGAACAGCCATTGCTTTCACAGAGGGATCTGATTTGAGTAATTATGGGCTAGATTCATCATACTGATGACAGGTAAATTTTCATACTTTGGATTTTATTAATGGCATGTTCTTTGCTTGTTAATGTTCAAAGGAGATCAATCACAAGGTGTTCTGCTGCTATTGAGTTTCTCTGGAAAAAGGATACCATATGTGGAGACAGGAGTACAGGTCAGCGTGTACCAACGTCAGAGAAATACAATACCTTTACTAGCAGGGAATAATTGGAAATGGGTCCAAATTTCAGCTATTACAAGAACATCACTGATCTCTTGGAAAACTCTACGTGGACTGAAATGCATTATTCTCAATGTATTTTTGTTCACAATGTCTTGATTATCCCCCACCCCCAATTAAGGGAAGAAATGTAAAATTTGTGCAAAGCTGTGCAGGGAATATACATTGATCAAGTGCTCCTGGTGACCAGTCCTGTGCTCAGGTTACTAACCCCTGATGCTTTTCTCCAATTATAGACTTACCCAAGTGAACTCTCCAGTCTTAAAAACCTAGTATCCTACTTATTCTCTGGAAAAATCAGCTGCCACTTCTTCAAGCATGCATCATTTAACTCCTTGAACCTGTGCCACAGTAATCAGTACTATATGGGGAAATCATATTACCTTTAAGTAACCCTTTTATACAGCCCATGCCGTGCATTTTCTTTTCAACATTTTTGGCATTTGATGCTGTGGTTTAAAAAGTTTCATTCTCTATTAAATTAGCTGATTGAATGAACTGTATGGAGCTCTGTCCAGCTACAGACAAGCAGTGAACATTTAAGTTCTGCAGGACTGTTTTGTGTAAGATTATTGAAATACTTAGTATTTTTCAATTCTGTTCACTTTGGGTGAAACTCCCCATTATGAGAAGCCAAAGCTTTACTTCACTGACCCAGCCAGCCCTGTTCTTGGGAGCTTACAAAGAGGTGAAGTGGTTAGTTTGCTGTTTGCAGCCACTTCAGAGCATGCAACCAGCTTATTAGCTTCAACCTCCAGCCAATTCACAAGAGCACTGAAGGCACAGGACACGGGGAGGATGCCTTAATGAATGCAGGAGCCCGATGAATGCATTGTCCTGGCTTTAGTGTTAGCAAGTTTCTTAGCAACAGAAATGCTTCAGATGATCACATCCCTCATTTGGGAAGGCTGAAGTATTTAGCTGTCCAAAGGACACTTAAAATAGCCTACATTTTTTTTCGTTTTTGGTGTTTTTTTGTGGAAGATGGCAAAAAATAAGATGTGTCAAAAACTGGGCTAGTTCCTCTGTGCAGTGCTCTTAACTGTGCCATTGGTTTCCCTTTTGGCCTTTTTGAAAAACAAAGCCAGCATTTCTTCCTATCAGACCATTTGCTCCTACTGAGGCCGTTGTTTTTTCCTTGCTCATATATTCCCACTGAGCCAATAGTTTTCTCTCACATTACTTGGGAATTGCATGCGTAATGTTGAGGGCAAAGCTGGAACCAAAGAATAGCCTGGCACACACAGAAAGTGGAAACTCATAATAGGTATTTTGTGCCTGACCAGAAGCAAAGGAGCAGCTTTTATTCCTTAGGAGTTTTTCTGTATCTCAAAATTTATACTGAAATAAATGTTATTGCTTATTATATACTTTACAGGGAGACTAGAGCTACCTGAGCAAGTGCTGTGAAAAAAATGGTAGAATCTTTTTTCCAAAGACATTAGGCTGTCAGTTTGAAAACATTACTTATGGAAAATAAAAGTGCATTGGGCTCTGTCTGAGAGTCACCTTTGATGGAAGCAGGAAAAAGACTCAAGCTTCTTGGGCAAGGACCCTGAAAAGCTGGCTTGATGGGATTTAGCTATGGAGACATGTGCAAATGAGTGTTTGACTTTGTGAGCCTGACCAGCTATAAGTTGACTGCCCAGGCAAATAAAAATTGGAAATATTATTAAGTTTAGACATACTACATTTTGGTAGGTTTCTTTCCCATGTTGGAAAATGCAAGTCAGCCTTTTCCAATGGTAAACTCCTGATTGTTTTACAAAGGCTGTGAAACAACATGTAGAACATAAAATACAGGTAACTATTTTATAAAAGCCAAATTGAAAACAAGAAGGCAGTGTTTTCCAAACCCTCCAATGCAAATGCAACTCTGCTCCTTTCCAAAAATCAGAGGCAAGGCTTCTATTTGCCTCAGCAAGATCAGACATAGACCCATGCTGGCTGTTTTCAAAATCTCAGCACTGGAGTCTCTATTTCCTTTTCTCTACGGGAAGGAAAACATAAAGATGTAACAAGAAGCCAGTCACGCTTACCACATAAAAAATAAGTTTTC
>NW_008794665.1:12373977-12415270 GCF_000699145.1 Aptenodytes forsteri
TATATAGTAGCTCTAAGGAATGCACCTTCCAAGGGTCAGGTTTTAAACTTAGAGTGCTATCAAAATTTCAGGCTCGGTGAACTTCCCCGAACTACCATTTATCAAATGGCATCCATAATTTTTAAGATTGCTTTTTCCTACCTTTTTTTTGTGCTAAACAATATGTTTACTATTCATACTTCTCTTTAGAGATGTACATATTTATAATTGTATGCAACTGGTTTAACATCTGGCTTCAATAGAAGGTGATATGTATATTATTCTAATCTACCTCTATTGGCAAAAAAAAAAAAATTACCATAGCAAAGACTGCCTTTGACTAGAGTTGTGTGCCTACAGCCTCAGGAGTGCATAAGGTGGCAGTGAAAATGTAGATCACAACTATTCAATTTGAGCCCTTCTCCCAAGCTCACGTCAGCCTTGCAATACATAGTTCTGTGGGTGTGTTGCAGGACCTGGGATGCACTGAACATGACAAGTACCTTACTTCATAAATTCACATCTGGCTTTTGGCCAAATGATACCTTAGTTCAACTATAAGTGAAAAACACTCAATTAGATGGATATACGCCTTAATGAACTGCCTGCTGCACATCACCACTTGGAAAAATTGTATGCTAAATACTTGTTAAAAAATACAGTTTCACACATGAGAACTTAAAAGATGGTCTATTTGCCCTGTAGTGAGGAAGGGTTGGGTTATTACAGGCACTTGCTTGCTTGAGGATTAGTTACAATTGCAAAGGACACATGTAAACAAACTGAGGATGGAATGACCCCTCTGCAGTTTTCCAGATTATCCCTTGCCCTCTCTATTGCTGCAGATCAGGAAAAGAGCACACAAGGCTGTGGCAGACATATTATTTGCCTCCAACCTCAAGATGCATAGATGAAGGGGAAAGTCTCATGTTGCTCCCAACCCCTTCAACATTCCTGAGCCTTTGCTAAAATCTGCAGGGGTGGATTGCGTCACACACCTCTCTAAATAGCAATGCCTCTGTCAGTCCAGTGTAGTCTGCAAGCACAGTGGGGTAAGCAAATGCTTTATCTTTTTAGCAAGTGTCTTCTGAGTTCAAATTACATCAGCACGTGATTCATTCAAAAGCAGAGAGGGGAGGGAAAGCCTGTAATAGAAATCCATCCCTCCTCCTGTGCTAAGGCATAGTGACCTTTATGAACCTAATGTTTTACTACATTTATTATGTGGGAGAAAGCAGTCAATGGAATCTCCTTTCGTATCTCATTTTTAAAGACAAAATTCTTCTTAATAGAAGTGAAGATAAAGTATAAGCAGCAACCTCCAGACATTACAGATGACAGGTCAGCTCTCTTCTCCCTCCCCAAATCACAAGACTGACTTAAAGATCATGAGGATTGTTGTTTTCTTTTCTTGAATAGGTGCTGCATTCTTATTTGCCCCCTCCATTTCAAGGATACATTCCTCCAGTGCTATCTTGAACCATCTACTCAAAGCTTCTCAGTACAGTTCAGGAGCTGCCTTGCCTGTTCCTGATCTCAATGATCTGTATTTAGAGGGAAGGGAAGGGCTGTATCTCCTACAAGCAAGAGGAGGAAGAGGAAGGACACTGAAATTTTCCAAAGAGACAGTGCCAACAGCCCTTTCAGTGTTTTTGGCATTGCCCACCTCTAGCAGTAGCTGGGTTGCAGCAGAGCCTGTGCCAGGGCACAGGAACCACAGCCAGGTATGGGTCTCTGAAGTCCATCAGCAGAGGCACTTTCAGATTAGAAGGCATCAAGGTTGCTGCTTGTTGCCTGGTGCCAAAACCAGAGCAACCTTTTCACACCGTACACATGGCAATGAGTATTAGTAAGGAGGCAGAGCACTGCCAACCACTGATGCAATGGCAGGACCTGGCTGAAGGGGAGGGAGGAAGCTGCCCGCATCTCATCTGGGCTGCCTGCACACTACTTCAGAGAGCAAGATGGAACTGGTGGCTTTCTGACCCTGACAGCCACAAGGTGTTGTACAAGTATAAGACAGCCCAGAATGACTGGGGAAAACCAATTACCTATAATATTGGAGCTCAGAAAGGAGTGCACTGATGAGACCATATTGATAAATAGTAGAAGGCAGAAAGCTCCCAATGCTACACCAAGCACGCTACAATGCAGCGTTGCCAGTCTTTTCCACAACATGGGAGGTAGGAAGAAAACGGCATTTTGAAGTCACATTGCACTAATAGGTGGCAGGCTCAATTTTGCAAATCTATCTATACACTGACATCAAATTCAAAGTATTAGTCTCTTCCATTTTTGGTCTGTCATCCACATGTTTTACATGCTTCCAGCTACTGTACAGCATATTGCTGGTTTGTCATCTCCAAAAATCTCTATGTCCATCTTTAAGTGCTATTCTCCTGTCCATGTTTTCTCAGCAAAACCAGATATTTTGTGGGCATTTGGGTTGTTTCTTCCTTCAGCAGACTAAGAGTGAGGGATTCATATGTTCATTAGGTTAAGTGGTTGAGGTGATCAGTTCTCCTCCCTAAAAGGAGGTGTTAGAGACAAGACCATTAAACAACAAAGTTACAGTAATGGTCTCCCCGAGCTCCTTTAAATGCTTTAGGTGGCTGCTTTCATAGGCATCTGAGTGAATTTTAATTCCAGATTCTACCACTAGACTGAAATATTCTCCCTTGAAACCTGAAAGAATCTTGGATTTATTGATCTGAGCCACAGCTAAGATACAGGGTGCCTTTATTTTCAATGCTAAAAGTGACAAGTCAAGATTTAGCTTAATCGTTCAACTTCATGTATCCTCAGCTTCTCATCTCTTGATTGCGTGCCTTGATCTGACTGCCCAGACCCACAGTCTTCATGCCATCCCATTTTACCTGGAGACAGAAGAAGACGCAGCAGCAACGGATTAACAGTGCCCTTATCTCGTACTGTTACAACTGACAGCAAAGCCTCCCTGTAGCTTTGCCAAACATCTGTAGATCCAAGCAGAAAATGCAGGCACACATGGGAATACGTAGGTATAATATTAAGTGTCTGAATTGCAGATTATTCAAATAATTAACTCAACCAGCTACTTGGTGATCTACCTTGAATGATTAAATCTCTGGAGATGCATGCAGAATCAGATTTAAAATGACAGATATGCCTAATTACAATAACTGCAAGCAGAGCATTTTATCACAGACTTTTGTGAACTATTAAATGACTGGTTTAAGTGATAAACTAGTTAATCAGCAGAAGGCGGCTTTGGTGAAGTTGTGTAGATGACACTAGACTGGAAGGGTTTTATGGTTGGAAGCTTGTGGCTTTGCCATTGGAGCTTTCTGAGGGTACTGATGAGATTTACTTTATATAGTGTCAAAGGAAATTTAAAGCAAGAAGGCAGAAAGGTGTTCCCTATGCATTCATGTGCCCAAACTCATATTGGCTGCAGTGATATTCCCAGTTTCTGATACCTGATTTCTCTGAACACTTGCACAAGCAACTTTTTGCTTATAAAGCTGTTTTCCAAAACAAGATGCATGGAAGAATAAACCTGCCATGACCATGCAGCTGTTGAGACTCGAGAGACTTATGTGGTCAAGTAGAGAAGCTGTAGCCGATTTGGGGATTAGCAGTTTTCAGAATCACGACTGTGGCAGGATCTCTGAGGATATTCTGCAGAGTGCCTTGCTGAAACCCCTTTCTATGATCTGGGTGTCCAGCTCCAATAGATAGTCCTGGAAATCTGAATCATGTTTGGCAATGAAAGAGTAGAAAATACCACCATATGCCAGTAGATAAGTAGCACAACACAAATACCAATTCATTACAGAAAAAAAGTCTGCTAACAATCTGAGAAAGAGATGCATTTGCATCAGGCATATAAGCACTTTCCATGGCATTGCTTCCTATACAGGATCTTGATGATGCTCATCTCATCTCTTTAAACCACGAACTAGGACAGTCAGCTGAAAGACCAGGGAAGAGGTACTAATATTTTCAGAAGGACTGAGCACAAGATCTTTGTATCATCTAGCATATCTCCCCTTTATCCATATGCAGTTTATTTAGTAAGATTTAATAAGCTCAGTATATCAAAGTTCTCAAATTCAAACAATATAAATAAGTATAACCTGGAATGGAACAGAGACTGTAAGGGATTCCATGCTCTTATCCTTGTGATTCTTGATATTTATAGTGTGGATAATAAATTGACTAATTATGTTACAATACGGATTGTCAACATCTGCAAAATTAATCAGTTTGAAATCAGAATATTCCACTTAATGTATTCTCCATTGCTTTTTATTCTTTTTTTTTACAGAATCTTAAAATGTATTTATTTAAAGATTATTTTAGTGTATTTCATTAAACTCTCAAAATAAAACCCATCTGACTTTTTCCTTTTTGGAAGGAAGAAGGAAGGGTATTTTCTACATCAGACCTACAATGATGGGTCAAACTGCATTCTCCTACATAGCAAAATAAATAGCATGCAGAACTAGTCTGAAATGAGATAAATAATCTAGAGCTTGAAGGTTAACAGCATGCCCGTGGGAGAGAAAAATGTATGCAAGAAGTACCATTCAAGGCATTTCCATGTACGTATGTTCTGGAAGATCTGGTTACGGATGTTATTCCCAAGTGAATTCCCAGAACAGGGAACAGTGATGAGTTGTGCCTCCCCAGATATTTCTAATTAATAACTCAATTGCGACTACAGAAGCAACTCCAATAGGTGGGCAGAGAGTGATAAATGTGGACTTATGAGAACACAGCCACTGCAGCCAGCCATGAACTGTGATATGAGCTGGGAGGGAGCTGGGGGAGGAAAGGGACAGAGAGGAAACCAGTGTGATGAATGTCTCCAGTCTGCATGTGCAAGAGAATATTGTTGAGTAAAAACCACTTCCCCTACAAAAAAGCTGGTGGTGAATAAGCTTGGCTGTGGGGATTGATCAGCCTTTTTACCTTTGTGAAAGGAATTGCTGCATTTTAATCCTGTCTGCAAATATCTTAAAATGATTAACATTAGTATTAGCATATTTGACTTTCATTTGTGACTTGATAGGTTTTGAAACTCTGTTATATCCTGGTTGCAACATGAAGACAGTGGACATGAATGAAAAGAAAAGAACAGAGAGTGAAAAAAAGTGATGGTGGTGATGGTGAAATAAAAAAGAAAGTGTTGGTTTGGGCAGGTAGAAAACAAACATTTATTAAACCAAAAATCCAACAGGAAACAGTGGAGTATATTTGCAACATGTTGGCAAGCCTCAAAATAAATAAGTTCTCCTAGGGCTTCAGATGATTGTTGATTATTTTTTTCCATTTTGAATTATGAACAGCACTCCCAAATAAAAAGTGGAAAACTCAGAAAACATTGAAATGCTTTGATGTTACAGCCTACAATTTTTTCCTCAAAACAGTTTGTCAGCTTCAGCCCAAAAATTCATGAAACCATATTTTTGAGCTTACTATCTTCTGAAAAGAATTTGCCCAGCTGTATTTTCAGACTTCAGTGATAAAGAATACATCCTTCAAGTCTCAATGCATGTTTGCTGAATTGATGTCTTAAACATTATTATAGCATTGCACTGGCAGCAAGTTTCAGGCATCCTCCACACTGTGTTGTAATCCAGAAAGCACTTCCAGTTATAACAGTTTCTAGGCATAGCAATTCCGGAAGAGGACCATACTGAATTAGACGTGTAGTTTTCATCCATCTCTGAGTTGCAATATCTCTAGAATTTCCAGTGGAGATGTGAGTCACTGTTAAATGAATTTAGTTTACTGAAAAACAGCTTATTTTAAATTGCCTTTTGCAAGGCTTACAAATAGTCCATAGATCTACCAATGGCTGTAGTACAGAGGACCACTGAGCTAGGCAGAGCAGGAAGTCTGTGCTCTGCTTTGACCAGCTGGTCTAAGTCACAATTATATTTAAGCACATCATATAGAAACTATTGGAACTATTGGAATGGAGCCCTAATCTGTCTCTTCCAATGTATATTAGACCACCTCTAGCGTAAAGAGAGAAGGTCAATATTTGCTTTCCCAGCTTTGGTATGCACGGTGAGTGTGATCATGTTATTGCAAGTTATACAGACTGTTGAGGTAGCAGCAAACATAGAGCCAGCAAACCTTGATGGACAAGACTGTTGAAGCCTGACTCCTCTCCTGAAATTGGCTGGAGTAGATTTAGATAGAACAAGACAAAGCACTACAGACAACCCCACCCACTGTGTTCCATCACTGAAATAAGAGCAGAGTACCTCCCTTTTGCACAACTTCAGTCCTAGGAATCTGAAGACTGTAGTGGGTGCCAACACGTTGTACTTCGGAACAGTTGTTGTGCTGTGCTTTTTTTTTTAAAACAAAATGCTCTTTGCTTTGGCTCCACCTGTGTGCTCTAAGATAACATCAGAACCTGCTAATTGTTTCAGAACCTGTTCTTACTCTTTCATTACCCTAGAAAAATGTCTTTATTTATAAATTGTTAGAATGGATGAAATTATATACACTTGATTTCTGCTAATACTCTATACCTGTATTTTATCTGCTAATTACAGCAAATAGAAAATCTAGACAAAGATGAATACAATAAGATAATATCTTTTAACAGTAACTAATTGAACCATAAAAAAAGACATTATTTAAGGGATAATGTTCATGGCACTTGAACATATCAAGCAATAAGCTGTGTTTGTAGCTGATTAAATTTCAGAGTGAATGTGAAGCATCTGATAATTGCAGAAATAATTTCCTGCAGGTATACTAATAATATGAAAAGGTGGAGCTTCACAATGTGTGATATATGGATTGAAACACCCTGGACTTACAAGGAGAAGGAAAGGTTTGATCCATAGCCAGTAGTCTGTTGGTGCGTTGTGTGGGTCAGGACAAGCATCAGTTGAGCAAGCAGTGTTGTGCACACCTGTGACAGCATTCTTCTGTTCCTGTACTGTGCAAGTGCTTTCACATGGCAGGAGCCACCCTGATTTCAGCGTGGATGGCTTTGGTTTTGGGAAATGAGAGCATACGTTAAAACACTCCTGACATTTTTTTGAAGTAAGGACACGAAGCACATTGTGATGGAGTATGGACAGGTCAAGATAATAGCTTCCTGCATCTTGAATTTCTTCCCATGGTTACAATCTGATAAGTTAAGCTTTGAGTCTTTCCCTGTCTCAGTCTCTAGTGCTGCTGAGAAAGTTCACCACAAAAAGCTGAATTTTAATCCCAAGGTAAAAAAGAAAAGTCCTTATTGCATGTAGCATTAGTTTACAAAGGCCTATAGGATATGCATTCTTAAGTATAATTATTTATTGTCAAAGATCATACGTGGAAAGAAGACATTTCATTTACTTTTCTTTTGCAGCACTATAAACAACATTTCTCACTGATTAATGATAAACATGCTGTCCTTCCTTGAGTCACAGATCTCAAGTTCCAGTGTATAAATATTAATGGCAGCATTCTGTTTGGTGAAATGTGTAAGCTGTTCGATCACACAGGCCCATATTTTCTGGACCCAACCTTATTTGCTCACACTTGAAATTTTGCACCCTGTTACGTTGCTGATAAGTGTCAGACTCATTTCAGGGGTATGTTATGCACTCTCTGGCCCACGATTGGCTGTAATCCCTCACCTGTCATCATGCAACTCTACAAAGTGTCTTGATATGGGAGAAATCTGGCTAACAACATCTCAGTGCCATATAATTATCAGACAGTAACTACCCACGCTGATTACTAGTCAAATTAAACAGGGAATTTAAAGATGGATTTGTGTGGGTGGAGCTGGTGGCTCATCTCTGCCCAGGCTCTTCAGCAATAGGAAGTGCAGGTACTATATTTCCTCTAGCAAGAATGCTAACTGAGAATTCCTAGCTAGAGCACAGGAAAAGAAAATGAGCCCCAGTCCAAACTGTTTTAATAGGAAGGAAAAAAAAATGTTTTTCCTAACTTGGCTTTGATTCTTGTTTAGCATCAAGGGGAGCTATTGCCACTGGAGGCTCTGTACCGAAAGTTATTGCATTCATGCAGGTTGCTCTGTCTCCCTTCTGTTGCCTCTTGGCCAAGTGATGGTTCATTTCTGGGTTTGTAGCAGATTGATATATGTTACTGGAGAGAAAGTCAGGTCACAGAACCCAGCCTGGTGCTTTTTGTTCACATAGTGGGTGGATGCTCTGACTACAGACTGGAGGAGAGAAACGGGAGCTACAGTCAGAGAGTCAGGTAGTAGAAACAATAGCCAACTCACCATTTAGCCCTTTAAGGATCTCCAGCTGCTCAGTGCATTACATTATAGAAGGAAACACAAAAGAGCCTTGACTATCTTTGTAGCTGAGCTCCTCACAAGTATGGATGACTGTATATTTAAGTTATCCTTCTGATATAAGGCACAGATTTTTAACTGAGACTTCTACTGATGTTTTACCAGGCTGCTGCATCTATTGAGGTAAATCAGAATATTACCCACAATGGCATTAATCTTACACCTGGGATTTTTAACTAGACGAACCTGTATTCAAGCTGGATTCTTCCAGTCAAGGCATTTGCAATAAGGGGATCTGTGGACAGATGCAGAAGATAGAGCCACCACTGTGCATCAGTCCATTTACAGGGGGATTATTTCATAGGTTCTGCTATTACTAAGAGCATCCAAGCTTTTCTGAGAGGAAACCAGCTTCAATCCAAAGCACACCTGCAGTAGACATATCTATTTCCAGACTTCAGAGAGAAAAGAATAAAAGTTTGTGGCATCCTTAAAAAGGAGCAGTTAGAGGACAGTAATCCCTACCTATAAATACTGCACTTTGCTGTGAGCACTTTCCAACAGTAGCCTCTAAAGCCTATTTTCAGGACTGATGATGACATTAGGGACTGCATCTGGTGAACTTGGATGCTTTCTCAAGTAGGCAGGGGGATTTTTGGATGTTCCCCTGTTAAAACCCATCTTTTTTAATAAATGGTATGGTCATGGACAAGTAGAACAGAAGTTAAAGGACTAAGGGAAAATCATGGTAAGTGCCAAAGAGTCTTGGTCATTGCCAGGCAGAGAAGAAAAAAGCACCAAAAAAAAAAAAAGTTTTGTGGTGGATCAAGATGACTGTCTGTGTTATCACAATATAAAAGGTCATTTTAGTTGGAAAGATGAGACTGGGGACTCAGTAGACCCAATTTGCCTCAAGGTAGTTGGAACAGGGATATAGTACATGTTACTATTCTAGTGATTTCTGGATGAATACTGAATAAATCTAGCTGGTACAGTGCAAAAAAATATCACGTTGGCAAAACTGAAACAGGACAATTTTACTACCATTACATGTGGGGGTCTGCATATTAAGATGGTTAAGGTCACCACATCTCATTCCAAGTTGTATGATGGTCCTCATACTGGTCAAGTTTCTCAGCTGACTTTAGAAGAAATTCCCATCTCTGTTAATTATGAAAAGTTGTACCATTTTCCCTATGCAGCAGTTAAGAACTTGGAGTATTGCTTCAAGTTATGAATTTAGGATTTTTATTTTTTTTTTTTTTAAGAACTTCTGCTGGCATAACTTGGTTTATAGCCCTATTAGTTTGGGTTGCTAAAGTGTTACACAAAATAGCAGTAGCATTCAGTCAGATTTCTGAAGTGCAGAGCCATAAATTTTGACAGCATTTTATTTGATGAAAGTAAATAGTGTCATTTTCCACTTTATGAACTCCATTTGACATACACTCTGATCTTAAAAAATTTATTGCATTTGGAGAAAGAAGAAGATGGGCTGTTCAAATTCTCCATGACCAATAATTTATCGAATCTGTCTCCCATTTTTTCTTCACATACAAAAGACTGTTCTGTTAATGTCCTCCAGTACTTAAAGCTAATGGGCTATATTTGGGGTATTCTATTATCTAAGATATGTGACAAATATTAAGTATTAAAGATGTCTACTGAAAGGGCAACATGATTTATTATTAATCAAAAGAATAAATCAGGTTTTCATCTCCTATGGTGATCCTTGTCTATTTAAAAGGGTTGCTAATATTCCAGTTCTCACACCTCATTGTTAGTGGAGCTCCAGATGTTTCTGCTCCTGAGGGGTTTTAGAGAGTTTTCACCAATCCTACATCTAGCTCCTTAGAAAAGGGACAGATGCTTTCTCTGGTTCAGGGCTGAAAGCTGCATGATAATAAAATAATATTAGGCTTTGGTATCAATGTTGCATTTTTTGAGAATGTATTCCTGTCCCAAAAAAAGCCTTTTGGCCAGGCAAGCCATATTCTTTTGTGCAGCAATGAGCCACTTAAAAGTGCAATGAGGTAGCTGAGTGCAGGGCAGACATGGGACTTAACAAAAATGCTAGTTCCAATGCTAAAGATCTCTCTCCAGCTGTGGTCTGTAATGGAAAAAAGACAGTTGTTCCCATCATGTCCAGTTCATGGTGAGCACACTGTTTTGCAGAGTATCCCAGAGGAACACTGCCTCTAATAAACTGATGTCTCCCAAGCCTTTCAGGAGTGGAAAGAAAAAGGTACTAGATCTTCATGATGAGACTAACCTAGAATACAGCTGTTCCCACTGCCCCATCTGCTCATTTTCTCTTCTTAACATGATGATAGCATGCAGATCCCCATGTACCCATCATAAGCAGAGGCAGCCCTAATTCCATGGATTCACATTCTCCTGATGGGCAGAACATGAAGCTAGTTAGTTACAAGGTGGGTCTTTCTTGCAGTGTGGTGAAAGAAGGTCAAATCACACCAAAAAAGCTTTCAGGAGTAAGAATGATGTGGTCTGTAGAATGTGACTGCTGGGAAACACTATTGGAGGCAACAAAAGATTTCCAGCTGGAAAGACCTAGTGCCTCTTGTGCTGGAAAGCAAGTTAAAAATATGACTGTTGTTCAACACTCTGCTCCTCCCTAAGCATCCAGTTAGAGGATACAAGACCCAATGAACCTTTTACAGAGGTCAATATGGCAACACTTATGTGAAGAAACACTGCTTTGGGCTGATGAGACTTTCACAAATAAGCCAACAGTGTCAGATGGGGAGGAGGGCTGTGGAAATCAGATTCCTAGTCCGTTACATTTTTTGTGAAATATAACTGTGCTTAGTGCTCTCAGTTGGCTTTTCTCCCTCAAGGGAGAGATCCTATTTCAAAGAAAAATGCAGTTCCTGCTAGTTGGGGGGTTGGGAGTAGAGAATAAGGCAAGAAAAAAATGGCTTTTGACAAACTTATTTTCTGATTCTCAGTGTGTTTCCTCTGATCCCTAGTGTCCAGCTCCTTACTAGGAACTGCAATTAATTAATGACACCATGACTGCTCTAAGCCAGCAAAAAGTAGATGGGAGAAGAAGCATAAAGTGCTGCTGAACATCCCAGCTCAGTCTGCAGCACAGCTACCATGACAAAAGGGCTAATGGTGCTTCTGTCCAAGTGCACTTCCCTGCAAGCCACCAACCCCCACCCTCCCCATGGGACATGGGCAAGACACATCAGTGAAAGCTCTTTAGGGAAAAGAGGACTTTCTCCATCCCATCTTTCCTCCCTCTCACACACCCTCACACTACATCCACCCCCACCCCGGGGTTAGGCTAAAATTCTCAAAGAATAGGAAAACAGATTTTTCTCCTATCTTCCCTGCAAGAAATCTTTAACTCTGGTCAGTCCACAGATCAGTGCTAAAAGGGATATTGCCACATCATCCAGCTTCACCATTCAACTCAAGTGTCCCAAATTACACTCAGAAGATATCTACTTCTTTGACCAACTGAAGTTCTCACATGACTAGCTTTAGATATTCTGATCTAGCTGAAGCCACTGATGCCATATGGGGATTTTAATCCTCGTTCCTGCCCATGGTTTGAAGTGTACTTCCATCTGTATTGCTAAATTAAAATAGGATGAGGAAGGGTAGAAAATGAGAGGAACAAAACATTAAGAGGATCCTCTTAAATATAGCCTCAAGTCTGATGCAAAGATCTCACAGTGGAGATAAAGCACTTTTGCTGTTTTATTGTATATTTTAGGAGAGGATAATGTCTTAATTCTGGGTCTGTAATCATTTGCCTTTGAGATGTTTAGAAGCCTTACTCCCTGCCACAACATAATTATACAGCACAGAATAATTATTTTACAGTCAATTAAGTACACTAAATGTGTATATTTAAGAAACCTGATTTAAACGTCATCTCTACCATGCTGCAATTCTTCCATCTGAACCAGAGACCAATTACATCGCTAATGAAGCCCAGTGGTTCAGCCAACTCCTGAAATAGTGCTTGAAACTTTGTTTTGTCATGGAAATTATGCATGCCAGCCATCATAACAGAGTTCGACTCTAGGTTTCCGCTGATTCCATAAGCCAAAAAGGAAATTCTATAAAGTTCTCTTTTATTAGCCCTACAGCGTGAGCTGGGTGCCTCCAAAGAGGGACCCTGAACAAAGAAATGCCTGGGCAATTATACCCTTACAATCTAAGTTCCCCACCCCTCACATGACAGTTTGGACCAACAGTAATATTAGGGTCTAGGGTCTTCCCGTTCTTCATTGGGTCCTTTCATTGACTCTAGGCGGGCCGTTTCTTTTCTTAACTCTAAGGTTGCAGCTTCTGCTGATGATTGTAGCTTCCTTATCTTCTGGCTTGAACTGGCTCTGGGGCCTTCTTTTACTTAACTTGGTAAAAGTTCAGCATATCTAGGTGCAAGTTCACAGCTTGTGGCCTAAAGCTTCAGCGAATTTAGCTACTAAGCTAAATTAATTAATTTAGCAACTAAATTCAGCAAGTTATGCTAAATAAGTTCTATAGAAGTAGTATACCAAATTGCACAACAGTTTTCAAGCACCCATCTCAGAGCTTGCTCTACTGAGTGTATTGCCAAAATCAAAGCTATGGCAAAGCATCATAAAACTTATTGCTTCAGTTCAAAGAATAAGATTTCTTATGGCAAAGAAGTACATTTTTCAATCATGTATCCTATCAGTCAATGAAAACTAACATTTTTGTAGCAGACCAAATTCATGGCATGCACAAGTACTTAATTTTTGTTAATGGCTGAATAATGGTTTATGAAAGCTCTTATTGAGAAAAATAACATAGTCATTTAGAAGTGATCCAGTGTTATGGGAGTTTCTCCAAATGTTATTATAATATTAGAAGGATGATTAATATTATGGCACACATACAATTCTTTCATCTTTTCTGGGACAAAAGTTCTTTTCAGTCTATAGAATAACTGATATGCATGTGAGGAGGAGAAAGATATCAATACAAGAAGGAAAGTGGTTTTTAGTTGCTTTTGCCCCAAGCATTTTACTGCACTACTTACATAGAGGATATCTGATTTGGTATTAGTCTAAAAAAGGGCTGTAACTGACTTCAAACTAATTCAGTCTATAGAATAACTGATATGCATGTGAGGAGGAGAAAGATATCAATACAAGAAGGAAAGTGGTTTTTAGTTGCTTTTGCCCCAAGCATTTTACTGCACTACTTACATAGAGGATATCTGATTTGGTATTAGTCTAAAAAAGGGATGCAACTGACTTCAAACTAAAGCAGAACAAGAAGAAACCAAAGCAGTGAAAGACTACTACTACTACTACTACCACTAGCAATAAAAAATAAGACTAAATCCTTTCAGCTAAATTTGAGACATTATCTGAACCAAGTCCCAAACCATCTAGTCACATGGAGGATCTAGTTCTTCAGCACTCCAAGCATATTTAAAGAAAAAAAAGAAAACCAAATCTTTTAATGAAACACCTTTTTTTTTTTAATCTAACTTCACCTTAGTTGCTTAATATTTACTAGGTTTTTACCCTTATCACTTACTCACAATAGGCAAACACAGAAGCGAAGATCACAATACAAAAGGCATCAACCACTCAGAGCTTTTACATTTAGCAAGGCAGATGCTCTGTTAGTAGCACCTGGTTCCACTTAATATTAAGAATACAGCTGTATTATGGGGGAAGAGTAGGAAAAATTGTAATACCGCAAGGTTCCTACCCTGTTCTGCGATCAGTCCCAGTAAATCTCTCCCTGAAAACATTAAACAGTAAATCTCTCCTTGTCACATTAGATGTTTGTAAAAATATGAGTATCACTGTCAGGGATGTCAATGATAATTGGCAAGGGTGATCTCTCTTGATTTCACTGGGATGCTCCCAGCTCATATAACCACAGCCTGGTAACTTCTTTTAGGATGCCTGGAATGTTCCCTCGCTTTTTAGCTCCTCAAACAAAACATCCTTTTCTTCATTCAAGTAAGAAATGTATTTAAGACATATTCCTGAAGCAAACTGGGCTGTCCCTGTTTTTTATCAGGAACTAGCAGCTCAGTAGAATGAGTATTCAGTATGATAAACTGAGTGTGGGGTGAAGGAAAAAGAAGATGAATGAGCACAGACACTGTCAAGGCTTTTCTGGTAGAAAATGTTAACGATGTGCTTGGAGTTTCCTGATAACTCTGTCAGATGGCCCATTACTGGGAAAAATCTTCCCATCCAACACCATGCCGATGTATTTGTGGAGTTAGAATCAGGAAGTAGTGGCACTTACAAAATACAAAGTAAGGGTAGTTATGTTCTCTGGGGTTCAGATAAAGCATGGAAACAAAAGTTTCTCTGCTTTGACTGTCAGGAATATGGTCACTGTACCTAAGTGCAAACAAGGTGGATGGGGCTTGTGCAGCAATTCAGCCTGATTTGCAGGAGTACAAATTCAATGGGTTGTGTTCTTGGCTGTAGAAATAGAGCTTTCTTAAGCTACTCTGTGGGGGAAACAAGATGAGCAGCCAACTCATTTGACTTACTGAAAACATTTCATCAATTACTTGTCGATTTTTTAATATAACTTAAATATTGAGAGACTTTGAACCCAGCTGCTCAGAGCAGATGTCTCCCAAAACTGAGCAAAAAAGGGGAAAGGGGACAACCCCATTTCCTGAATCAGGTGTCAAATTATTTCCACTTTCTTTTAGATTTAAGCAAAAGGTTAGCAGAATCTGTCACAGGTTGCTGAGGGCTCTCCATTAACTCCAGAGTCCAAAGCATTTTTGCTTTGAGTGGATATGCTATTTCTACTCTGTAACATTAATTCTCTACTCAAATGCAATAAAATTCCTTTAGCTAACCTTGAAATAAAACCAGATTGATTAATTCTGACATGCAGTATTGAAATCAACACCTTGCTGTGGGAGGGGTGTTGAAGAAGGGCCTCTAACTTAAATGAAATATTGTTTCCCTGGTGTAGGGAAGAGGTTAAAATCCTCAAAATGCAAACTCTGGCAAATTGATCATAAAGATAAAGAGATAGCAGGGGCTTGACCTTCCAGCCAAGCACAACACCTTTTCTAACACTTGTATTTGTTGAATATTACCAATTACTGAAGACTAGCCATTGCTTTCATCTAGCTGCCTTCCTATCATTCAGCGGCGGTAGTGTAAATACTGGCTGGAAAGAGAGGAGCTGAACTGAAGATAGATGATTGCTATAACCCCCAGTCCATGCTCGAGGAGTCTTATTGGTGGTGTGTAGGAACCCTTATGCCTTTGCATGAGTGCAGGACAGCTCCAGTTCTCGGGTGGATCCAGTTCTCAGGCAGGAGTCTAGCAGCACTGACGTTACAGTATGAAAACAGACCATGCCCATTCGGATAAAGGAACACAGCATTCCCATTCCAGCTCAACAGCAAGCAATAGCAGAAAAAAAAATTCCAGACACTTGCCTATGTCAGCATAGGAACAGCTCTGGAGGGCTTAGTAACTCCAGAGTATGTTATAATTCTCTCTCTCAAAGTTGGTCTGGGAGCACACGAGCATCTTTGCAACTGTGACTCTGTAATATTCCCTATAAAAGACTTAGTCCTGGGAAAGGAATCAGAATAGTCTACATGTGAGCTGTTCAAATTTAATTTTTAAAGCCTAAGGCCTTGATGTCAGTGTACATTTTGTAGAGCCACTGCATCTTTTCCAGCTACCAGAGCCTGATCCAAACTGCATCAAAATGATCCTTTTTCACATGGGACTGTGAAAGAAACTCTATCAAAGAAAGACTTTGTATGTAAACATCCCTATTCCAAATCTGAATAGTTGATATTCACCTAGAAACTCATTGGATAAAAATCTGAAATGCAAATACACTATATAAAATCAAAACTGATATAAAACTGGGGGAGTCTTTGGCAATTACAGTTACACACACACACACACACGCACACAAAATAATGTAGAAGATTGAGAAGTTTCCAGAATCAAGAACTGGGAGCTGAGAAGTGCTAGAAATATAAGTATCTGTGGAATTTATTCTGCTCCCCAGTAAGTATGATTTTTAACAAAACAATTACACACTGTGGTGGTTTTTTTCCCACAGGACACCTGCCTCCTCCAGAGCACAGGAGGGATGGTGTCTGTGGATGAATCATGCTTGTGGAGTGAAGGAGACTGTTGTTTGTGGGTTTGCCTCCTTCAATTTGATTAAAACCTTGCCAAGCAAATTCTGGCATATCTGTACTCTTTAAAAATTGCTCCACCAGATGGTTATTATTCAGCTTATGGGGGAGGCACTGGGGGAGTTGTTTAGGAATCCAGAACTTTTGTGTGCACATGTCATCAAATTAATAAGGACTGTTTCTCTCAAAGGAGAGCTTGATTTGATCTGGTACAATGTAGGGGCCTTGAGACAGGGCTGGAGATAGCAGCACGATGCCAGCATCTGCTGCTTTCCTCTTGCTGTAGTCACCTTGCATTGGCTGTATTCCATCAGTAATGTGGGATGTGCCACAGAGGCACCTGGTAAGACATGAGGATGTAGGACATAAAAACTGCACCAAGGGGTCACACCAGTGATCCAGCTAGCCCAGGATCCCCTGAGGGTCTTGACTGGGGATTCCTGTGGGGAGAGCAATATATTCACAGTGACTACTAGTCGACAGTGTCTATCAGCTCCCTCTGTGGTTGGTGGAGAGAGATGGAGACTCCTGGCAAGGGCAGTTCAGACCAAGTTCATGCCGCAGCACCCCTGAACTGTCCTTCAGGGGACCTGCTCTCCCTCTGTTGCCAGCAGAAGGGTGACAGGAAAGGGAGGCTCACTAGATGTACCAAGAGCTATTCAGAGAGACCCTTATCAACCCAGCCCTTCTTGCCAATGCTTTCTTCCCCTGCCACCACTCATCCTGCTACTGAATGAAAGTGAAAGTGGAGATATTTCTAAATTTCCTTTGACAAAAGGAGAGCTCAAGCACATTTCTGGAGTTGGACCAGAGGTCAAACTGTTCCACCTGAACCCAATGAGGAACATAAAAGTGTAAGTGTGTTATCCTTCAGATGGGGAAAATAACTAGGAACTGGTTTCTCTGTGTTTAGATTTTCATAACAAACCTCTCTGCTGAGAAATTCCCCAATGCCAGATTTTGTTGTGGTTTGTTTTTTTTTTCTTTTAGTGCACACTCAGATTTTTATTTTAGTATCTTTCTTTACTTAGAATTTTTTATTTTTTAATTGAAGGAGGAGAGGGAGAAGAGGTGAAAGAAGAGAGACAGTTTTCTTATCAAGGTTTGAAAAGGCTGAACATCTCTGTGTAGAGGGGAGAATCCACAGTTGTTCTCTTGCTCTGAGACTATTGTTCAGATGGGCTTTCATCAGCCAGTCTAGTTTCATTTAGAAGTTCAAATGTGGCATGTTCTGTATGTAGTCTCTGATGAAGAAAATTTGTTTGGCTAAGATTGAAATAAAAATATCAGTTAAGAAATAAAAGCATTCTAATAGAAGTGGTCAATGATATCTTGGGAGTATCCAGCACATTAATTTTAATGGCTTGTCATGGGTGCAGAGTCCTATCCTCATATCCCCGTGACAAAGACATGCAATATTTCTGGATCTCTGCATACAAAAACAGTGACCAAGGATTCGTATTAATACACTGCCATGTGCTTACCTCTTCATTCAGTTACTCAGGTAGTCACATCAGAGCCCTGTTTTAGCTTGGCTCAGTGAACAGAAGCCAGCAGGTGTTGAGTGTCTCTGTAAGTTTGACAGATTTGTTTTCAGCCAGGCTTTGTCTGTCTTGTTTATTTAGAAGATAAGCTTTTTGAGTCACAGACTGTCTCTTTCTCTGGGTCCAATTCTGAGCCACTGAAGCTAGGAGATTTATCTTAACAGGGGCTCGGGCAGAGCTTATTGTGTAGGACTTGGTGTCAGAAAGAACATTTAGGTACTCCAGTAGTACTAACAATTATTATTAATGATAATTGATTTCTGTAGACAAGGACTGTATTCTGTAAAGAAGCTGCTCCCAGTTGTGGGTGCTGAGTACTTCTGATACGTGCACCTTCAATTTAATCTGACACGATAAATTTGAATAAATGTGTGTGTATCTGGGGTCTTTAAAAGCACTCATCATTGTCCTGACTCTGATGGCACTGATGTCAATAGAAAACTCCCCCCGGAGTTCAGATAGCTGGTACAGGCCAACGCTAAGTGCTTCTGAAAATCCCAGCCTTACAATCCATTTATTTGAATGAAGCCATTTCCTTCGAAAATGGAAAACTAAACAGGAATTTTAAAGGCATAATGCTACCGTCATCACAAATGTTGCACACTTACCTAATATCTTCTATCCCAAAGAGTATAAATATGCTCAGGCTATACATGGAGCGCCTGGATATCCTGATGAACAAGTGAATGCATCAGTGAATTCTGCTTGGCAGAAAATGGGTAGGCAACTCTGGCACACATCAATTGCTGAGTTGCTCAACAGTTGCTGCAATCGAACCTTTGAGCAAGAACATCAAGATGAATCTCTGTTCTTAGCTATTATCTGATGAGAAGTTTAATATCTATGCAAAGAGGTTGGGTGTCATTTTTTGAACTCTTATTTGGCAGATCCCCAATCACCGTTTACCTACTTTTGCAGAATAAAGGCATAAAGTGACCCTGCCAGGATAGGTAGCCATGGATTTTAGGGGTTGGTAAGCATTTGTCCCCAGACCTGGTAGGGCACGAATTTTCCTCTCTGAACAGTGGAAGAAAATTGAGATTTTATATGCATGGAAGTACAGAGAATTGTTATCATTATGCCCTCATAACCTCTTATTCTGTAGCAGAAGAGTACAGCAACAAATATGATACAGATAAACAAAGTAGATATGAATGAAACTACACATTAGGGGAACAATAACAGTAGTACTGACTGCATAAAAACATGTGATACTTCCATATTATATGCCACAGGCATTGCCCTACATCTGTTTTACAGCACAGTGCATAGGCTCCTGAACTCAAGCAATACCTGGGAAAAAAAGCTGCCAAAGCAAGAGTTATCTGCCAGAGGAAAGGGAGAGAAGGTTGCCAGTGGATAGCTGCAGGTGTTTGTCTGAAACTGAAGGAGGTGCAGGAGGCAAAGATCAGGAAAGGAGAGAGATTCACATGCTACAACCTACCACAGTAGAGGGGCAAGTGAAAATTGACCTAAAATGTGGAAAAGAGAAATACATTTAGTGAGGGGAAAATAGCTGCCAGCTGGAGACTTTCAGAGTGAGTTTTAAATATTGCTGAGACTACATTGCTCAGAAGTTAACTGAATCTTCTGGGCATAAAATTTCATTTAGCACATTGCATTGAAGTGCTGCAGCTGTCTGCAAGGATGGCAAAGTTTCTTACACAGGCTTGTATGTTACACCCATCATTGTGATATCTGGCAAGTTTGTGCATAACGTAATCTGACATGCATCTCTCAGGTTATTCCTCCTTCCAGTAGGGCAATTGTGTGTGTATTATTAGTGGCTAAATTTTATATTCTCTTGGCATTTATTTCTTTTGTACTTCCCTTATTAGATCAGGAGCAAATTTAGAAATAGCTAGGAAGTAATGTTTTTCCTCTACAAAAGTCTTAACCAAAAGCAATTTATTTTGTTTTCATAGCCAATTGCAATCGAAACGTGAGACTTTTACCATAGACATCATGTATTTTGATTAAAAATATAATTAGTGCAAGTTTCAATTTAACTGAAAAGCTATTTTTTCATAGGAAAAAAAAAATTCCTCACACAATTCCTTAACCAAATTGAATAAAAATTAGTTTCTTACTATAATACAGATCTACCACAGCACTTGTCACCCTGAAGGACCCCAGACTTAGAAATCAGGCATTACTGGTAAGTAGCTTGGGAAATCTTTAGCAGCATACAAAGGTAGTGGATGGGTTCAGGTCAGAAATATAACCTTTCAAGTGATATAAAAGAGGATATTTAAATATAGGAATATTACTTAGGTTCGAAACTCAACCTTGGCACATGCTCGTATCTTGACTGAAGGTGAATTCTAATTGTTTAACATGGCAAAATCCTTTTCCTGTATCTGAGAGGTCGGCAAGTAGGTGTGAAGATGAACATTGATAGGGATGTTCCCTGTCATTTAGAAATGTCCCAAGTCTTGGTAATTTGTGCCTTTAAATGTGTATCAGAAGCGTTGAATATCAATGAAATGCCTTTGAGAAAGTCAGGATGATTAAAAAACAAAACCTGTTTGGATCTGTATTGTAAATGCATGATGAAGCACGGATGGATATTTTATTAGGGTTTTGTGGGTTTTTTACCTTTTTTTGTAACTGAGAAAATCTGTCAAGAATTTTAGTTGGAAGTTTTCAGAGGCCTGTTAATTCAGTGATCTGTTTGTCCATGGCTTCTGCATGCAGCTGCAGAGCATTATTGTGTCAAATGTACTAAAATGAGGCACTGATTTAGTTAGAGGGACTCTGCAGGAACTGATGAAAGCAATCATCTCTTGAAAAAGAGGGAAATATGCTTCTCAGTTAGTTATCCCTTTGTAATGCCATAACTCAGTACTCTCTTCTCATTCAGAATAGATTTACATGTGTTTAACCTTAGGTCTGATTTTAGACCTTGCTGATTTCGCTGGGAGTTAAATCCACACCTAAGTCAACAGCAAATATGAGAAATACAAAAGCCATTGTGAGATGCAGCAGATATGGAAGAGCAAAAGTTTTTTACAAGGGTGTATGCAATAAGTCTGCCTCTTGGGCTTGAAAATATTATCCTTACACTATAGGAAAACTGAACCTTCACAGGTACGTAGGCACCTTGGTCCGATGTCACTGGGAATTAGACATTTAAATACTTCTCAAGAACCAGAACAACATAGTGCAAAGGTATTTAGGCAGCTAATGGTGTATGCCTCCTTGCCTGGTAGGATTTCTAAACTTGGTAATGTACCTAGTTTCAGTTGGTTTTTAAAAAAATACATTGCATTTGAATGTCACATTCCTTATAGCAGCGATAATGTTGTTGCATTATGAATGCTTTCTTGTTCAAAATGTCCCATTCAAATAAGTATCATATGACTTGTATAATAACATGCTGTGTATCTGTTCACTGTAGCTTCAGTTGGATTAATGGAATGTGAGACAGTGTGCAATACTTTTATTTTCCTTTTCTCATAACTGTTGATTTGCAAAAGCTAAACAATATAACCCTGAAGAAAACCACTTTAAAATAGGCTATATATTTAGTGTGACATAAATAATGTGACAAGATGAGACAATACTTTGCCATTTCAACAATTTGGAAACAATTTCAATAGAAGAGTAGCATGTTGCCACCCACATCATCTATTTCCCATCTTTTTTTTTTTTTAAATCAGGTACAGGCTTATGATTATGGAGATACTGTTGTGTTTCCATAAAGCAAAGCCACACAGGCAACCGAGCTTGTATAGATTCACGGAGTTTATCACCTCAGGAATGTGAAACTGGTTAGCATTCACCTTGCAAATGTGTTTTAAAATCTGTGCAAACATATTACATTTAACTTTTGGAAACCTGATAGACGAGGAGGAATACCAAATGAAACAGACCTTATAAAAATAAACCCAGTAACAAAAAGCAAGAAGCAACTTGCCAAGCAAGTCATCATCTATGCAGACCTTCTAACTTGCAGTTAAAGTCTTGTGGCCCCAGCCGAAAGATGCTGAAACAGGGTGATTTACTATGACAGTGTCTCATATACATCCTAAGTGACATGGAGTGGCATAGGAAAGATTCACATCCAGATGTTTCTTGCCTGCTGAGTTGATTTTCCTCTTACAGCAGTATCTGCCTTGAAATGCCCCACAGACATTTTCCATTCCAGTGGACAGTGGGTCCCCTTCCCTGCTGTGAGAGGGCACTTAGTACATATGCTCTGTCATGGTCTTTGCTGGCATTGCAGGTAGTTGACATAAGGCTCAATTTTCAACGTGGCAGGACAGAGGACTGATTTCTGCTGGAGCCCTTTCCTTCAGCCTGCCTGTCAGTGGGCAGTTAGGTCTGGCCAAGACAACACTCTGGGAGTGGGACTGCAACTGACTTTCCCTGAAGTGAAGATACATTGTGAAGACTAGGAAGGTGTCACATGACAAAGGGTTCTTTGAATATTGGATGATAAAACGACAACTGACTAAGGACCAAGTCTGACCAACTTTATTATAATATAAGTTGACAATCAATCAGTATAATTAAGCCTGAACGGAATGCAAGCAATCTAAGCATGAGCGAAAGGGAAAAGGGGAAAGCTCACTTGCCGTATAGGCAAGGTACAACACTGTTAACATTAATCTTACCTGCTGATGAGCAACAGTCAGGGAAATTGTTGACATCCCATATTCTCCATCATGACGTAAGGATGTCTCCTTCTCTGGGCAGCACGCCTGGACCAGCCAATGAGAGCTTCCCCAAGTTAGCATTGGGGTGTCTTATTTATGGGATTGCACCTTCTCTGTTCAATTGTATGACTGACAGGTTGACATAGACACGTCCTTTACATACAAAGCTGGACGTGTCTCAAAAACGTTGGTGATCCACAAATAGTTATATGTGGTTGATCACAGGTTTCTTTGTGTGAGTTGGTCCATGCAGTTATGCAAGCAGTGCAAGTACATTATTTAAGCGCTTTGCATTGTCCCATGCCGTAACTGAGGTCAGGAGTGTCTCATCACAGAAGGGCATAGGAAAAGTGTCATTTCATATTTAAAAACGTTGCAGCTGTCACAATATCATTGCCTCCATTTTAAGAGCGGACAAAGCAACAGTCTTGACATTTTGACAAAACAAAATCTAGGCTCTCCCATGCTTTTCACAAAATTTTGAAAGTGCAGTTCAAAATACCTAGCAGCCATGTGGTCGTATGGGACAGAACCATCATTTAATGTGAGTCCTATGAAGAATGCACCCTAGCCACCAAGCTACATAAGCAGTCTTGCCAGTTGGTCCTTTTCCACTTCATGTGAAGATTGACTGAGCCACCAGGGAAACAAACGTGTCTGTGTGGGCTCTGATAAGGCCACCTCCCTGAGTTAAGGAAGACACCTCAGAAGAGCAGCATTTTGAACTTCCTACAGGCCACTCAAATAGGCTAACCAACAGGATATAAGCCAGCTCTTTTCACTGAAAAGGACATATGTGGAGAGTGAGTTGCTTTTTCTTGTCATTTTTCTCAAAGCCAGTAATTTTCCATAGAAAGTTTAAAAATTTAATGAAATGCTTAGGAAATTCTTTGCCCTATGATATCCTCTTTCCAGCTGCTGCCAGGGAGAGGGTGGCTCTACAGCTCTTCTCCTTACCATGTATAGTTCTGGTAATTGTTAGGGCCTTTTAGAACTGGCTTGTTCTTTTAGCTGAACTAAAAAGGCTGGAGCAAGGATGAGTATCTCTTCTGCTCAACAAAAGTTCGGTTACATATTTAGATTTTTTTTTAGTGACCTACACTTCCTGTTGTTTTTTTTTTTCTCTTCTTAAACTCTAGCTCTGGTTTGCTATTTCTCTCCCACTTTATGTTTTTATATCAAACAACCCAATGATGTTTGTTTAATTTATACTGGCATTTATAACTTCTTTTATTTTTTTTTACCATTTTACAATATAAATTTATAGATAAACTATGACAGCAGGACAGTTAGCAGTAGTGAAGGCCACAATGGATTAAAATCCCAAACTAGACACTCTCAGGCATTTGTGCTTATTTGTACCAGTTTCTTCATCATCTGTCTGAATGCTGGTGTGAGTGGGCTGAGCTGTTTCTACTCCAGATATTGTGGCCCGATGAGACATCAAACCAGATGGACAATGTGAAACCCTGGTTGAACATATCAAGATCTGGGCATCAAGACCAATGTGCTAGCAGAGTTACCTACCTATTTTAAAGGATATCTGTGGGCTCCTTCTGAAAGGCCAGCTGAAAGGTGCTGAAAATGGGTGGATTACTAAGACAGTCAACATCATGCTGTTTTTGTTGTTCAGGACAAAGTCCTATAATACAGAAAACACATTGTTTTAATTTTGAAATTTAGGTAATTTCACTCAGGTTTCTTGAATCTCTCAGCATTTTTGTGTGACCTGGCAAAATTATTTTTTGTGTGCAAGTGTCTACCCAACTCTCGCAGATCATTTGAAAAAAAAAAAATCCAGGTGTCTAGTCTTCATAGTCTTTTGTGTAGCGGTGTTATAGCTGAGCATACATGATTATACCTTGAGGAAACAGCAGGGACGGACAACATTGCCAGTTAGCAGGTGTCTAGCTTTTACAGGCAAGCATCCGGCATTCAGTGAGTTTTGGTGCATATGTATTAAAACTCCGGAGTTCTGGTGTCTTTAGCAAGAACTCACATGGATCTTACAAGTTATCCTGATTATAATCCAAATATGAGCAAAGTGCCAGAGTGTCCTCTTCTCTCTTGCTTCCTTCTTCAGCAGATCCTGAGAGCTATAAATGTGAAGGTTGCTCTAATGGGCAGTCTGGTATCTGCCATCCCTGAAGTTCAAAGGAAGGCAGAATTCCCCTTGGCTTCATGCATCCAGATGCCTCTCTGCAAGCCCCTACCCACAGCTTCCTTCTCTGTGAAGGGTTGGTCCATTACGTTTTTGACCTAACTTCATGTAGGCACAGAAGTTTTACTTGTCAGTATAAATAACTCAACCTTCTTAAAATCCTGTTAAACTCTTTTCCTCAACGATTTCCTGTGGCATTGAATTCCATGGGCTGATAATGTGCTACTTTAAGACACTTTCCCTTCTGTTCATTTCACATTTTCTGCCTGCCAATTTCATCAACTTTTCTCTTGGAATTGTGTTACAGGGCTGGGACTGGCTGTGGAGGAGTACCAGATCTGTTTCCCCTAAGCCATTCATTATTTTAGGTGGTCCTTCTTATACTCCTGCTTTCTAAACTAAATAGCCTTGGTCATTGTAATCGTTCTCAATATTTAATCTCACTTCCACTCTCTTATCCCCTGTCCATGTAAAGCTTTACTGTCTGTTGCACAGTGGAGCTTGGAGCTGAGACAGACTACCCCGTGTACAGTATCAAGGGGAAAAAAAGGTATTACCAAATTATAAAATCCTAGTCTTGTTCCAACATTTTCTTTAGCAACCCTTGCCATTTTTATTATTTTTCCCAGTCATTTCCTTGTTCTAAACTCTCAGCAGCACATCAGCCTGCTAACAATGAATGCTAGATCCTATTCCTGAAATACTCTAGGTAATTTAGATCTCTAGGTAATTTAGATCCCAGCAGTGTGTGAAAAATACTTAGGCTCTTTCTCCCACTCCATATTACTTTACATTTATCTAATTTAAATTGTAGCTGCCACCTGACTGCATTGCTGATAAGTTTGTTCAGTCCTGTTTGAGCTCAGATACCAGCTAGCCTAGTTGCTCTCGTTTTGTTAACACTCAATTAACAGTGCCTTTCTTTACTCCCTAGAGGTAGAGTGAAGCTAAAGGGATAATGGGGTTAGTTTCAGAGCCTAGAAGGTAGGGTGCTAGAGGATTATTCAACCTGTAATTTGCCTCATACAAAACATCCAAGATATGTGTAACCCTTACCTTGCCACACAAGATATTTGTTACTAACAGAGTACCTAGGGAAGAACAAGTGTGAAGTTTTGTTGGTTGTTTTTCTTTTTACTTTTCACATTTATTTATTTATTTTATTAATTTTTGCTAGTAGACCAGTGACAGGACAGTTCTTAGGTCTCCAGGACCCACTTGGCTTAATCTTGGAATCATGTCTTCTTTCACACTTGGTTATCAAAACTTTTCATGAGGATTCTTTGAAGCGGTAAAAAAGTTACGTCTGGGTTAGAGGACAAGAGGGTGATAGCTAGTGAGATCTAATGCATGGACTAGCAGCGTACGCTGCATTTCTGTATTAACTGAGTGAAGCATGGATGTTTTAACTGAGCTTTTTTCAGATTTTGAATTCATTGGAGCTTGAATCTAAAACATCAGCTGGTAGATGCATACGAATCAAAAGTGAATGTAATGGTCAAATGAAGGAAAGTGAGGTAAAACTATCTGTCTTGGCATTTTTTACAGTGTCTGTTACCATAGCATCTAAACAATTATGGCATAGCAACACCTGCAGCTGGTGCTGGTTTTGAGACTACTTCTAAATTCTTTAATAAAAAACATCTGGATTTTAGATTAACAGGCTTTCAAGGCATTCTTATTAACACCCACCTACCTTTTTTTCTTGTGTTCAGCAGATTTTTACACAGACCTGACAGGATTTTGTAGCCAACAAAATAAGCACTAAAAATGTATCCAGTTTTCATTCTGGGGTCATTGCCACTACTGCGTGGACAGCATGAAATATATGCTCACCAGGTTGTTCAAAGTGCCGATTGCAAGTAACCTAATACAATATAGCACTTGTTTTAATTGCCTGAGGTACTTATTAGTATCATATTCACTGCTAATGAACTAAAGTACCATGTTATATTAGCAGCCTGATCACTGGTACTGAGATAAACTGGCAAAATTTTTTTTGTGGTTGGCAGTTTAATTACCTTTCATTTTTCACCACCATGCAGATCTCTGTCCAATTGACAAGAATACCAGGATAGTCAACAGCTTATCAGCTACTTCCATGTTTTCTTTTCTACTAACTGCTGGAGTATGTAAGTAATACACTGTTTTTCTATAAAACATTAGATGTGGAACAGTACAGGGCACTTTTTCTGCTTTGGAAATTACTGGTATTTAGTAAGCACTTGACACAGATTAGGTTGATTGAGGCTACTTTGACATTGTTACCTTCAGAGCATCTCAGGTTTTTAAAGGAATAGTGATTGTTGATTATAAACTCATGAAAAGAGATAGTGATCTGCAGAGATGGATTAAGGTAGGCTACAGGGCCTTCAGAAACCTTCCAGTTCCTAAGGATACATGGTTCTCTTCACCTCAGCTTCCATTGAAAGGAAATAGTCAGGTTTTTTGCCTTTTTTGGAAGGAAAGTCTAAAAAATGTAGTTTAGGCATATCAGATACTGTCTGAATGTGCAGAGGGCCTGAAATGATGGCCAAAAAGGACAATGCTTCTGTCAGTCAAACTGTACAGACAAGATAACAGGGCAGAGCTAGACACCATATGCTGCAGTATTTCGTAGGAATCAGACTGACGTAATCTGTCATGGATAACAGTGTGGTGATTGAGCTGCTTGTGCTTTGCTACATTCCTTTTCTCCCTCACTCCAGATGAATTTCACTCAACCCCAAGAGACCATCAGAAGAGGAAGCTCTTGGCTGGGAAGATGCTGAAAAAGGGATAGTTGAGCCAAGGCTGCAAGACCAGGGATTGATAGCCTGGATGTAAGAATGAGCAGGAAGCTTATGTTGCCCTAGCTCAACTCTAGCTGCTGAAAATTAAGAGAAATTCAATAGTCATGCTCCAGTGACTGAAGCAAGACCATCTGGATAGAGACTGACTACCAAACACCAATGCCAGCTCACACCTCTTTAGTAAATATTTGTGGATGGATTGCCCAACTCATCAAAAGGTTCTACTGGAAACATTCACTCTCCTGGAGCCATAGGAACTGCCGAGCCTAAAGAATTTACTCCTGGATTTTGTGAGTGGGCTTTTCTTCAGTTCTCTTTCTGGTGGAAGGCTGTTAGGAGCTTTTTTTGTCAGAAATTATGGAGAAGTTGTCTTTCCTTGTGGAATACCATACATTTTGAGCTTGGAATTAAACATTAAACATTTCCATGCCCATGGGTTGGAAAAGGAAACCTGTAAATCTCAACCTGTGAAGGAGCAACAGTTCAGTTTTTCATGAAGAAGCTCTCTGGAAAGAGAATGTCTGATAAGAAAACTGAGTCTTTTCAATTAACTATAGGCACCTAAGGAAGTACCATCGATACCCCCAAATGGTACTTCCCGTCTGCTTTACACAGAATGGCATGGTTCTGCCTCTGCAGGTAAATGTCTCTCTCCATAGTCTATAGAAGGAGTCTAGTTGATAAGCCTAGCTGAAATCGTACCTTGGGCTGCTGTAGTAACCACTTTAGGATAAGAACGAGCATTGAAATATCCAACATAAAAAGGTAGCATCACAGCCTCTTTCTGAAAACAATCCTGAGCAGTGCTTAAAACACCATCCCTACATAGCAATTAAGCCAACAGACGAACAAAGATTTAAAACATCTTGATCCACAAAGACTACATTGATCAGGCTGATGGAACCTGAAGAAGATGCTACATCTCCTGTCATCTTATGTAGCATCTCCTCCTGCACCTAAGACTTCCTATACTGTCCCCAGTACTCCATCAAGGGAAACCTTGCATTCCCACTCATTGCACTCATACTGCCCTCCTCCAGTCTCTGCTCACCAAAGGGGCATGCTTGCTGCAGGACAGAGCAGACTTCCTTCATAAACCACACAACATAATCCTGACTTCACCAGGATCATCCTAGTTGTGACAGATGTTCGCATACCGACACTCCACATCATGGAAGCCTCTAAGACTGTCCTAAGTATGTACAATGTGGAGACTAACCCTCAGAAATTCAAATCAGCCAACTTCTTTTCATTCTCACACATAACTTCACCTTTCATATCTGACAGTGAGGGCACAGCTGCATCACACAGAGGGTCTTGCAATATGGCAGACTTTTAACGAGCCATTTTGAAGAAGATATTTTAATTGTCTATTCCACCATGCTTATGCTTATACTTACACTGTACCTAAGGCTGTATAAATGACACCTTTATCATCTAAAGTCTTTCATTGAAATCCACTACAAATGCAATATGTGTCCCCCTGCCTAGAGTCATCTCCTTCAACAGCTCTCCAACTCTCAGTGTGGACCTTTTCTAAACTTATCACTATAGCAGCACTCTTATGGAACAACACATACTAAGCAGACCCATAATAGCAGCTGAACAACAAATGTAAGAACTGCCAACACATCTCAACTGTTACAATACCTTGTCCTCCACATGACCATTACAAGACCTGGAGCTTACACATCCCATATGTGATATACACTAGCAAGCACATCAAAAGTCCACAAGGAAATTATGTGTGTGAAACCAAACAACTACTAAACACCGGAATGAGTGAATAATTGATGAAAAACAGACACACTCAAGGATCTGAGAAAGAATATTTCTCACAAAACATTAATTTCATTTTCGCCTTTTCAGTTCTTATCCTCAAGGGAAACCTGCAAAATACTTTCAAAATAAGTACCTGGGAACTGAAATTCATAACGTTATTGGATACCAGAAATCATGACTTGAGTAGAGATATACTAGTTTTACAGCACATTATGCCTTCTTTTATCCATGCCCATTAATTCCCACAAGTTCAATTGATGATAAATTGCCCATCTCTTTTTCCCACAGGAGATAGCTATCTTATCATCTCTTCTGTTGCAGTTGTCATTCCTCTGTTCCTGAGGTACCAGCTGCTTTTTCTCTCAAATGATCTAACTGATTAACAAATTCAAAGTGATTGTTCTTAGCTTGTATTTAACTGAAAAGACCTCTGCTTCTCTTTCAAGCCTGAAGAACTTGTATGCTTGAAAGCTTGTCTGTTTTGCCTATATCAGTAATTAAAAAAAAAACCACCAAAAACCCCAACCTACCTCTCCTTCAAATCTTGCCTACCTTAGGAAACATACCTACTTTTTTAGACAGAGTCAATTATATAAGGTAAATCCTATATGGTAAAAGACTGGAGATTTTTATTCTGCTTGGATACATAATGAAAAAGAAAAAAAAAATGTTCTATCCTTTGAAGTAGGGACATCCAAAATCATATCTTACATCACTTGTTGAAACAGGGTGCAAAGACAGTTATAAGGTTGATGTTTATACTGCCCACCAAAAGGCTAAAGGAGATAAAATTGTTCGATAATTGCCTCCTGTTGTCTTACATGGATTTTATAAACCATGCAGGGCCATATTTGAATGATGCAATTTAACATACACAGATCTTTTAAATGCTCAAATGTATGCAAAAAGTATTGTGTAAACGTTGCACAATGTTAATCAGTCAGATCATTCAAACAGTTTTTATTCATCAGAAAATAGATTTCTTCCCTTTGCAACTATTTCTGAACATGAAAACAATTTGTTAAATTAGATAAAGCACTTTGTGGCCTATGCTTTTAAATAGAGTGAAAATACACATTGTTTTTCCAGTGGTTGCGCTTATTTGTTTGGTTCTGATCCAACTTACTCTTTCTTCTCTGTGGTTTGTTTAGTGATTGATCAAAACTCCAATATGGTAGACTTGATGTTGTTGTAATGGGTTGGGTAGACTGTATTTTGATTCTCAGTGAATTTGGTGGCTGGCAGATGTGTGCACAACATTTGTCTGAAGTAGCTGTGGATACAAAGGTAGGTCTATCTAGTAACAGCTAGTTGCTGTTTACATGGGGAATATTGGTGTTGGCCTTTGTGGTAGCATTAGTTCTGGGCTTCAAGATTTGAGGCTTGGCAGGGAAAGTGTGAATATTGAGGCTCCATAGTGGGAACGCCCTCTCTTGTGCCTTTATAAAATGCTTTTCCTGCCTGCATTTCCCTCTGTAGAGCAATTTGTTTGAATGATTTGTTGGTACTTACAGAACGGGCCAGTGTATAATGCTGTTTAATGTAATCTATTTTCTACATTTCAAAACACATTTGGATAAACTTTTCGGGGAGTAAGTATAACACCAAACCCCAGCAGTTGCAGCTTAAATCACTTGTACACAACATGGTCTATTCTTTCTTAATGTAGCTGCACTAGCTGTGAGGGAATTAGGTTAAATTTGCAACAGAGACAGTATGCTACATTACATTTATAGGTCTCACAGCCTTGGGCATAAGAGAATTGGAATTGAAATACTTTTACAAAAGCAACCTAAAGATAAGTGCTTGCCCATTTTGTCCTTCCAATCTCCTGCATTGATGGCTCTCCTGAAAGAAAAAAAATAGCATTAATTCAGACAGTAATGAGTGTTGTTAGTTGGCGCATCCAAGTCCAGAACATCAAAAAGATGAGCAACATATAAATCCTCCTGCCCTTAAATATGGTAAAACTTAAAACATCCCTGAACTGTGCACTGCACCAACTGATGGCTGGGATGAATCAGAGCAACCATATGGTAAGGGAGAGAGCTGAATGATGAAGCAGGAGGCTTAATTTTCTAAGCTTAAGAAGGGATGTCAAATAGCCACTAAAATAAATAAATAAGTAGATAAATAAATAATACAAATTGCCTGAGTTCAAGTGAGGAAGAGTGTTTTGAGTTGGCTACATACACAGGCGTAACATGCAAACACACCCAGTGTTTTTCTAATGCTGTGCTCATCTGCTCTTTTGAGCAGCCAGTTGAACACATTGGATATATAAATATACTGCTCTATGAAGCATTGTGTGTCTTGTGCTTATGATTACAGCAACAATAACATGTGCTGGTTTGTTGTGGTAGGGTCACTTCAGGTGCAGTGGTAAATCAAGTGGATTTTGTGGCCCATTTGGGATTTTTGTGCACAGGGAGGAATCGCTGATCTTATTTCATTGAGACACTAGAGTAGAATATTACTATGACTCTTAATTTAGATACAGCCTTTGTTGTTTTAAGATGACAGTGTCCCTTTCAGAGTACTTTACTGATGCAGCAATATCTGGGCTGCTCTCTGGTCAGCTAGCTAGTAAAAACGCTAGGGAAAGCCTTTGACATTTTTTTGGCAAAGAAGAGACAGACATTTCCAGCCTGTAAGAGTAAGCAGGAAGAAGAGACTAGTCTAACTCTTTTGATGGTCTGAAGCTGCCTGATTTGAACTTTAAAGAGTCCTGTCCATTCAACATCTGTTTAAAGAAGTAGCACTGGAGTTATCTGTAATCTCATGAGGAGCTATAGTCCTTCCTATTAACTATGTCACTTTATGGAAAGAGCCTAGATATACCTCTTTGCAATTTCACCAAGTCCTTTTGATACCACTTGCACAACGTTGAATTACATTGCTGTTGCTGAAAGGGAGGGGGATGGCACAAATTCTGCCTATTTCCACAACCAGGGAATGTGCTTCCTGAGCCTGCAGAGCATCTCTAAAAGCGCTCCTCTTCCTCCTAGTCACACAGAAGTCATGACAAGGAACAGCATGCTTCCCATTTTCTCCCTGAAGCTAAGAAGAATGTCTTGTTATGCAACCACTCAAAAATATTTCCAGACATCTGTAACTTTGTCATCTCAAATCATGACTTCTTTTCTCAAACCAAAAGCAAATTCTTAGGGTTTTTTCAAGGCTATTGTATGGGCCGAGTCTTCTGTGTTAGAAGAAATATACTCAAAAGAAACTCAAGATTTCTGAAATGTTTTAATTGCCAAGATGTCCCCTGTTGATGTAGGGTCCTGTCTACTATGGACCTCTTGAGCTGCAGGAAGGAATATGTTGGATTCAATTTGGCAAATGATGGCATTTTGAGGAGCTCCTGTGATCCAAAGCCTCATCTATTCATTCCTGCACAGCACGTGCATGGCATTTGCTACCATAAAGAGGTCAACTTAAGTCAGTAGCTGTGTGCTAGCTGACAGCAGCAATTGCCAATCCAACTCCCCCTGTTCTTGGTCCTTTCCCCGCACCAAACAAACCCATACAAAGAGGTAGAATGGTTTGTGCTTCTCTCAGAGAGCCATCGCACATGAAATGAGCTCCTAGTGCCATGCAAAAGTCATAGCCAGCACAACTGTTATCAGGGGATAATTGTATTTTTGTAGTCAGCAGTGGGCCCAGCACTCTGTTTGCTGACTGTGAGCCACTCAGAATAAGGCATGGTAAGCTTATAGCACTGTCTATGTCCGGCAAACAGAGGAATGAACCTATGACCCTCCCGCTCTTCATTGCTACAGAAAAGCCACCTTTCTCATGCAAATGTACCTCTTTTGTTTCCTGATGTTAGCAGCAATGATGTCATATATTCAACCATCTCATCTTTGCCAAAGTGTGTAAAGCACTCATGAATGAAGGACCTGCAATGGTTTGAAAAGAAAGTCACAACAGTCAGTCAGAATTAGAGTTCAGCATTGTTAAATATCATGTGCCTTGCTCACAGTACCCTCTTGGCAGAAACGGCGAATGCATCTCTTTGGGTTACTGTTAGAATGTGCAAAGGTAGAAAAATGGTCACCCCCAAAGCCTTGGGAGCTCTAAAAAATGTGGGTTTTTATTTTAATTTTGAAAAATACTCTTATTTATTTTTCATTTTTGTGTGATTCAGTATCAACTAAATTTTCTCACCCAAGATATAATGTACTGCTTGTCAATATCAGTTAAAATCATGTGGCTACACAGGAGAGCTGCACTGGAAGTGTTTTCTTTTGGCACCCAGCTGTACTTTTTGATTTATTGTAGGATTGCTTGCCAGTTACCACAGCAAGTAAGACCACATCCAAAAAAATGACAAGAACCTGGAGAGCAAAACCTGTGGTGTTTAATTAAATAACACTCCCTTTTTTAAAGGAAAAATTCATCCAGGAAATTTAAAAAAACATTTTGGGAAGCAATTTAGTTTTAAATTGAAACTGAATGGTTAATTAGTCATTGATTAAAAATCTACTGTGGTAGGTTGACTTTGTTGTGTTGCACTTCAAGAGGGAATGAGAATCTGAAAGTCAAGTGAGAAGAAAAAAATGGTAATATTTCTATAATACAACAGGGGATTTTTACAATGCATTCTCTTGTTCTATATGTCAGAATCCAGTCAGAATTAACATGTTCTAAAAATAATAAGAAAATCTCTTAATTATTTATATCTGCTTACTTGATTATTCATTAGAATGTGTTTGTCACTGTAAAGACAAAACTCAAATATTTACTGCTACCAAACCTATTCCAGTATTTCAGTTTGTTACAGCAAAAATGGTCCAAAGGATGCATAAGCTGTAGGGGAACATCTTTTTCTGCATTCAGAGGACAGTATGGAAAGCAAACAGAGGGCAGTCAAGGATGTAATAAACAGAATTTATAAACCAATACATGTACATCAGTTGTATTTGTTAAGGCTCCGAGCCTTCAAGGATTTGTGCCAAAGGACTACTTGGAGTACATAAAGTCTTTTAGTATCACTGCCTATGTTATTGCTGGGTGTTGAATTTAAATGTTTAGGTGTCAGTTGCAGAAATGAAAGAACATATATCAGTGGACAGCTAGGTAACAAACAATTTTATTATTTTTTTCTGAAAAGAGTGCCTGCTGTCAACTTATACTTCTTAAAGGTAGGTCAGGTCCTCATCTGGCATAAAGCAGTACATCTCTACTGGGGTAAATGAGACTTCTGATGTATACAGGGTGAACTTTTAGCCCTCAAGGCAGATTCAGGACAGTGGAGAATACAGCAATTGAAACCCCAGTACCAGAAAATACCAATCACCATGGAAAGAAAGGAAGAAATCTGGGACTCCAGAGAGCTGATTTAGGACTAAATCAAAAGAGGATGATTGTACATGGACAGTGAAGTTGGATTTGTTTGAATAGGGCACCTATCTTCTCATAACTAAACCTGAACCAAAAATCAGGTACTCCTCTGTGTGTGTTCCACAAGGATCCACATGGGGAGGTCTACCAGGAAAACCCCTGCCACACAAGAGGATCAGATGCCTGTGAAGTGTGTACATTCCCACAAAGTGCAGAAGATGCAGATGAATATTAAACTAATATTCTGCCTCTTGGGGTTCAGCGCCATGTCTTTTATTGCCTGACAGAGCTGCATAGCCATCAGGCTGTCTGCTTTTCTGAAAGGGGGTGGTCTGTGTGAAAGGGCATTTTCCACTCCTTTTTTTTGGCTTTATGCTACAGAGCCTATAAGATTCCTTTGACCAGAAAAAGAGAGTGAAAACAGATGTGACCTTCTCTTCTAATGGTTTGGACAGTCACTCTGCATAGTTAATGCCGAGTGATGTACAGCAGCTGGGGAACGGGCACAGGCTTTCTGGGTAAGGATGTTCTCTTTTTTACATTAAACTATCACTGGACAAAACTGTGAAAGTTAAAGTTTAAGAGCGTATGAAGTACACTACCATGCATGATTTCATCTAATGACTCATTGAGGCAGTGGAGCAGTTTGTAAAATGTAATGTTTAATCTGTTGTTTACTAGAAAGTATTCAGTTAGATTCCAGACAATATTAATGAATTAATGCTTTTCTAAAATCTTACTTAATATTTACTCTTCAGGCAGTGGCACTTTGCTTTGAGTGGATGTTTTACGTGGGGCTGAACTCCAGACTTTTACTTTGGATTGAGTTGTTCAATTAACTGCATTTATTCATTCGCTCCGGTGCGCCCACTTGGAGAATAGGGTCTTACTGGAGGGCAAGTGAAAATTTGAGCTCTAGACCCTATTTAAGTTCACCTAATGTTTGAAAATAAACTTTTAAAAAAAACCAAACCACCTCATGTAACATGAATTTAATGTTAGTTTTCCCTCCAATCTGAATATCCATTTTTCACCATTTCTGATGATCGGTCTCCAATAAATTCATAGTGGAAAACAATCAGAAGACATCCTTGCAAATGTTGAATATTCACCTGAAATATTCTGTCACATTTACCCAGACCTGTTCATTAATAATGAAAAAAATGGTGTCATCTTACAGCTTAACTTTCTGATAAAGATACTACATTTTGGGGCTGATGACACATTACGATAAAGTATTTGCCACTGGAAGGAATGAATTCAAATACTGCAGGTGTTTTCTGACCAACCGGATTATGCCTGTGATTTATTGTGATTGTGATTTATTGATGTCAGAATCCCTTATTAGCATATTCAATGTAAAATGAAAGGCTGAGTGATAACAGCAGGCCAGAAAACAGAGGCTGAAAATCAGAGGCGCTAGAGAAAAGGCTGTCAGCAGGACCTCTAAAATCCTAAACTTTAAGGGCTGAATGCTGCAAAGACTCCTGTCTATACAGCCAGACCTGCATTTTCAGGGTCTTTATATTTTTAAGAAAAGTAAGAAGAGTCCCCGCTTAAGGACATGGTTTAGTGGGCATGGTGGTGTTGGGTTGACGGTTGGACTCGATGATCTTAGAGGTCTTTTCCAACCTTAATGATTCTATGATTCTATGATTCTATGACTGTAGTAAGAGGTAAAAGTTGATCTAAACAGTGGCTCATAGTATCTCATTCTGCCTCCCTCCTACACTCAGAAAGAGGTGTATACACAGCATATAAACAACATGCACACAGCTAGAACACAGCCACAGGTGTTCACTGCATTATCAGGGCTGTTGTGTGGAGCAAAGTAGGATCTCAGTAGGGTCCAGTACCAAAATAAGCTAACAGCATTTGCCCTTTGCCATATAGTTCACTAGAGTCTATTTTTTCTCATTTTTGTGTTGTATTTTGTCTTGTATTACATTTAATTATTTCAAAACTATGTATATTTTTACATATCCTCTGTTATCTAAAGCTATAGTGTAAACAAAACAAAGTGATAGAGCATTAAACCAATAAATGACACCTAACAGATCCCAGAGAAAACAGGTAGTGTTTTTACAAGAAGGAAAGGGGAGACAGAGACATAAAACAGGAAAGACAGGAAAGGTTTTTATGATGGGTTTTAAAAGAAGAATCATAAAAGTGATGATGGGAGCAAAGAAGCCAGAAAAGTTGAACCTGAAAGAGAAAACAATATTTAGGAATGGCAACAGAGAAAAAAATATGCCAAGGCCATATGAAAAGGATGAACCGAGAAATACAAGGAGACAGGAAGAGTTTGTTTGAGTGCAGCAATTTCTATCATGTTGGGCTATGCAAAGAAAAAGGAAGAAATGGAAGAACAAAAAAAAATAAATACCGTAACTAGAAAAGCACAGATGCACATTCAGAAACATACATGTGCACAGTTTTTTTATCTCCACTGAAACTACAAAGAAATGAGAGAGTTTTTGAAGAACAGTTTTTTCTAAAAAACCCAAAACAAACCTGCCTGCCAATTCATCTGACTTGCAGAAAGCTTAGAAGGGATGGTAATAAACTGTGAATGTGTTTCTGACCAATCTTGATCTCTGGCAAGAATGTATGGCTACTGCTTTTGTTTGAAAATGTTGTCTAGTTAAATCCTTATACAATAATAATGTTCTGTACATGAGCATAGAAGACTGAAAATCCTGATATACAAATGGAAGCTTGCTGTTGTTTATCAGTTGCTCCAGCAAACCAGAATAAGCAAATATTTCATGTAGCGCTGTATGTTATACTCAGTACAAGCAAGGTTGCTACATAAATCTCTATGTACTTCCAGAGTACAGGAAACAGATTCCAAAACTGCATGGATACAGTGCTATAGATTTGGAGCTTACGATCACAGTATGGGGACGTCATTTGCGGACTACTCCTCATATTATGACACAAAGAACAAGCTTTTCTTTGAGAGTACGATTTATGCCAAACCCCCAAGTAACTTTGGACAATTGCCTTTGAATACTCTCTAGTGTAGTGTCTAGTATGATGTTGATTTTACATCTGTTGGAATAATAACACAAAGAACTCATAATAGGCTTTCTAAGTGAAATGATAGCTTCAGCCATCTGGGAATAGTTATAAGGTTTATATACGCACTTCTGATTTTCCTAGAGTATTCCTATCAAGCATTCAGTACAAAACTTGAGAGTACAAGAATAATCTGTGTATGCTTGCTTCTATGTAAGTGTGACATGTAAAGGAACTTCTACATGCCTTTTTTTGGTTTTTTCCGAAGGGAAAAACTTTTGAGTGCTTTAGCAGTCAATGGCATCCTAAGTAGTCTGTCTGTCTGTGCTACTGCACAGTGCATCTCTTTAGCACTTCATATGAAAAGTTTCATCCAAATCTCTGGGTGCTGACTCATATCCTGCAGCATTACTCTGTAGCCACTGCTTCTACCTGAACAATTCCCCAGGCTTGTTGCAGCAAAGACTTTATCTTCAGATATTGAGTTCCCATTTAAACAACGCATAATGGTTACTTCTGTTTTGGCAAGATCATTTCACTTTGGACTAAAACCTGGCCTTCTGTCTGAGCAGTACTGTCCTTCCCTCCTACAGAACTATTGGTGAGATTGTCTCCTCCTGAACAGTCTAAGGTCCAGTGTAGTTGGGGCACTTCTCTAGGAAGTGGAACACATTTCTGAGAGGCACTGATTCAAGCCAGAGCCTTAGACTTCAGTCTCCCCCATCCCAGGTGAGAGTAGGAAACACCAGTCATTGGCTTCCTGGGTAGTGGAGTGAAGCTTGGGTTTATCCTAATATTGAGCAAAGCAATCTGTGGTTGAGAATTTTTCAAAAGAAGGAAAAATCATTTCACAGTTCTGTTTACAGCATCTGGGCTCATTGCTGCTCAAGTCAGTGGCAAAGTTTATGCTGATGTTTTTCATGCTGGCCAGTTGTCCCTTGACAACGCTTCTGGAGTGCTGAACTTGTGACTGCATCTGCTTCAGTCTTCAGTTGAACTTCTGGTTAATTCACCCACACCTATCTTAAGCCAGGATTAGGTTGTAAGGGATGTGTAGGCAATGACAATTTAGCCTCTCAGGCGTGCAATCTATGTGCTCCTGTCCTCTGCACAGTCCTTTGTTCCCCTCTGAACACACCTTCCTGGAAGTTAGAAGTGGATTGCATTTGCTAGGCTACACTGTACAATGTCGAATGTGAATTTCCTGTATCCATTTCCATTTGAATCAGCAATCCTAACAATGAGGTTACCCAGGGCACCTGAGGGGACAGGCCAGGGTGAGATACGAAGCCTCATTGAGAAGGAGCTATCAATTAACAGCCCCACATTTACTATTCAAGCTGCATTAGAAAGTAATTAAATTTAAGCGGTCCTTCATTCAAAGCTGCAGGGGCAGGTAAATAAACTTAACAGAAGCCACAGCTATTAAATGAAGACATATGACACAGGCAGTCAATGGCAGTAAAAGACTTCTAGAAAAGAAACTCTTTCAGATTAGGCTTGGGGAGGGGGCAAAGCAGTGGACTCTGACTGCACAAACCTTGCTCTAGACTTTGAAGGCACTTGCTCATGGCATCGTAAAGTTGAGTTTTGTTCTTAACAAAGGGCTGGGGTTATAAAACCACAGTGTAACCTCTGCAAGCTGACAGCACTTGTTCTCTGGGCACAGGATGAATTTTTCAAGGTGTTACAAGTAAACCATTAGTTTACATGTTCCAATGAATTAAACTGAACTCTTTAAAACACAGGTGAAGTTTCATGGTGTGGACATGCATGATTAGAGCAGCCATGCAAGATAATTTCTCTTTGCTGATGCCAGTGGAAGGCAGGGAAATAAATCATGGTGTCTTTAACAAAATGGTTTCGTTTCATCTGGGTCAAAGGTATTCAAGTGCTTTTGTTCAAATCACATTGGTATTGCACGATATTCCAAAGGGACAAGTTAAAATTTCATTAGTGCCAAGAGCATGCACTTCCAAGTCTTAATGTGTTTGAGCTTTTTCATGTTTAACACTGAATTCGCTGGGTTTGAAGATGTTTGTTCATTGTTCATGATAACTAAGGAGGATTATGTGTTGCTTCACTTATTCTAGAGCCTATAAAAAAAGTTGGAGCTTTAACAGCTACTGGCTCAAATCAAAATCTTTCATGCCTTTAATGGGACAATTATTTTACACTTACCCCTTGCAAGTGAAAGTTGGTACAGGCAATATAGTTCATGCATTAAGAACTCTTGGGTACATCTCTATAGATCTCTCTCATCACATAGATACCTGAGGCACCTTGTGCAGATTAATCCCATACTGCTCTGGTCAGCAACCTCTGCCAATGCTGTTTGATACTTCGGCTCACTTCATGAGATTTGAATCTTCAAAACTCTTCATGGGATCCATCCCAACTAATTTTACCCATCTTCATATTAGACATACAATCTGAGCTGTCCTCTGAGCTCCCTTTATTGTCAAGGAAGTTTGGTAGGTGCCTCTCTTCAGAGATTAATTTACACAATTCCCTAGGACTGACTGTAGATGAATCCTTTCTGTTTCAGGCTAGACAACCAATTTTTGAGCTGGCAAAGACTGGGCCAGAGGAAACACACCCTTGCTGTCCATCTCCCTTTGTGTACTGTGGTGGAAGAAGCTGAAGGTGTTTCTCATTCTTCCTGAAGTCTTTCTCTCCTTCAGAATGCAGCTCCTACAAAGAAGGCAAATCTCCAGGATAAGTGCTTGTATTCACACTTACGTTTCACTCCAGCTGCTGGTACAATGGCAGACTCATATGTTCATTTCATCAAAACACATTTTCAACTTGTTTTTTCTTCTTTGTGTTTATAAAACTTTACAGTAGTCTTTATGGTCACACAAGTGATCATATTACCTGGTAGCTGACTTCTCAACTGTCTATCAACAGTTCAGGAAAGGACAGGGTGCATTTCAAAGGTGTTGCCCAGTTATTTGGTAGGACTAACTAGAGTACTAACTAGACTGGAACTTTGTTTTCCAGCCTTTTAGAAAAAGCATTGTTTAACAATTCAGGCATCATTTTCCTAAGAGATTATTAGATTGAGCTATCTTGCACTTCTTATAGTGTCTTTAAAATAATAATCCTTGCAAAATGCTTAGATTCAGAACTGTCAGATTGTCAAGATTCAGTCAAGAACTGCTAATAATCTTTTCTATATGATTCCTCAAATATCTTCCAGAAACTAATGTTAAATTATGAGTGCTGCAAACTCTCCCTCCCTGTAAAAACGTTGCTTGTATGACTCAAAAGTCCCAGAACTTTTATAAAGGCTCCAGTGTTGCTTCCTTTTGGTTTCATGTACGAAACTTACCTCTCAAAGCTGGTATTCTTTCTGGTCATACAGGAAGTCTTGGGACCCACATCTGACAAAAAGAATTGCTCTTTCTTACCTAATCTAGGCTGTTAAACAAATCTAGTGGCACTGCCTTGATAATTCTAAATTTAACAAGTCCTCTTTGTTTATCTTTTTCCCTCAAACGTCAATTAATTTTCATACTTAAACAGCCACTGGATTTCTGTGGCTGGGGTGGGGGGGCTCCCCCCC
>NW_008794665.1:12415434-12417432 GCF_000699145.1 Aptenodytes forsteri
TTTATTTTTAATCCTAAACCAGCCACTGGATTTCTGTGGCTGTGCTGGAGCCTCTCCTCACTACTTTCTCCCCAGTGGTTCTCTTTCTTACAATTAGGCAGTGGTCTTTTGTGGTGAACTTTATGTTTCAGCACACAATAAAAATGAATCTTCAGCAGAGTAACAGATTAAATAATATAAAAATAAAAAAAAAAAAGTAAAGGTCTCTGTCTCCTAGTTAGTCTAATTAACATTGGTACTGTTAGTGCATTCTGGGAATAAATTTCCTGGCAAAAAGAAAAAGGAAGATATTGTGGGAGGTTCCTGGCCTATCCTTGTAACTTAGTAGCACATCACATGGGCTTTGACCTTAATCCTTCTATATAAAGTTGGGTTAAAACCTCTAGGTGGTTCACTGTAGCTTTCCAGAGCCCCTCTGTAGACCTGCCTTCAGCACTGAGTGTGTCCAGCTGCCACAGAGCATCACAAACGACAAAATCAGGGAAGCCATGAAGCTAAAGCAACATGAAAATCAAAGAAAATCCTACTTCACTGTCACTTGGCAGAGGGTCAATTACCAGAAGATACTGATATCTTTTGGCTCAACCCTGCTGTCATCGTCAATGTCCATAAAAAAAAAAAAGAGTGAAAAATCCCCAAAGTACACAATGTTAAGTCTGACCTTTCAAAACAACACTCTTAAAAAGCTGATGGCAATTACAGCCTTAACATTCCAGCCATAACTGTGCACATGCCTCCACATTAAACAGAAATCAGAGCCACCGTTAAAGCTCAGGTATAACTATCAAATTCCCTGTGAATTTTTATAACTTTTTTTAGGATTTAAACAATTGTTGCTTTTTATCTGAAATCCTCCAGGTCTGTGATGCCTTAAAATGCTTAATATATTTAACATGATGCATTATTCTGTGTCACTCTCTGTTACACAGGCTGCTTCTTCAACTTGTATGACACAGTGTCACAGGGGGAGAGACATCAAGAGGAATTATGGGAAAGGAGATAATGCATTTGAATTTCACCAGGGTAGCCAGGACATGAAGCAAGGACAGGTGCATTGTATGTGTGATAGTCTGCAAAGTAAGGTCCTTGCATTAGACAGGAAAAGGGAAAATTTGAGGGTGGTTGTTCCACAGCCTGAGACATCTGGTTTTTCACTATACAGGACCAGAATGCCTAAAATGATCATTCTGCACAGTAAGACCCCCATTTTTAGGGGTGCTTAATGCAGACCAGTGGAAGTTGTTAGGAGTCAAACTCTCCCTGCAAATGTAGACACTTTATCTAGAGGCTTAAGCACATGCTGAGTGCCTTTGAAAATTTAGCCTCTTTTTTTCTTTTTCTTTTCTTTTTTTTTTTTTAATTAAAAACATGCATGCATATAAGAGCAAAGTAAGTAGACCAGGCAACAGGGGTGCCTTGTAATGAAGTATAAATCAGGTGTACAGTGCATCTGGATGGGCTGTGATATCTATTTCATGAAATCATTGGCAACAGGGTGGCAGATAAAGAGTATGAAACAGGAAATCATCAGCGGGTTTTGTTCTGTGATTTGCTCCAGTGATACCGAGACAATATTGGCTGTATTCCCACAGGGCACAAATAAAGCAGCAGTTCAGGAAGCCTGACATTAGTTCACAAAAATCTGATGATACCCACCAAATTTCCCAGTGCTGTGATAATGTAGCTCCAGCCAGCTGCTCAATTTACTTCTTGGTTCCCAGGTGGGATGTTTTCAGATGGATCTTGAATTAATACATTTAATTATAGAATGAAGAAATGTGCAGAAGACATACTCTAGATTACATCTGCAGACCATGACTAGGTTGCGCTTTAAATCAACTTAGATTGTCACATGACAATAGTGTACTCTCAGTAAGTTTGCAGACGACACCAAGCTGGGCGGGAGTGTTGATCTGCTCGAGGGTAGGAAGGCTCTGCAGAGGGACCTGGACAGGCTGGATCGATGGGCCCAGGCCAACTGTATGAGGTTCAACAAGG
>NW_008794665.1:12418121-12419483 GCF_000699145.1 Aptenodytes forsteri
GGTTGGACTTGATGATCTTAGAGGTCTTTTCCAACCTCAATGATTCTATGATTCTATGATTCTACTCTGTGTCTTGACAAACCTAAAAAAAAGGTAGGCATCATACATATGGCTTGAGATTTTTCCCCTGAAATCATTGGCCAACTCCTCCAAAAGATCCCCAACTAATCCCATTCAACTCCTTAACTAATTTAAATATAAGCTTTGCATTCTGAATACAGCCATCTCAACCCAAGGTGACAGTACTGAAAATTTTAAGGAACTGAAGAACAGATGAATAAAATCCAGGCAAAATTTATTATAATAATTCCAGAATAATCCTAAATATCTTTCCTCAAACTTTGCAGAAAAGTCTTCATTCATTTTCAGGATGATTGGGGCAATTTTCAGTCTAAAACTATCTTTCCAATAGAAATGAAAGAAAATGATTGGATGAAGTTAAAATAGTATTTAATGACCATGAAAGCAGTCTATAACTACACTATGGAAGAACAATTTACTATTTCTTCAAAATACACACTAATCTGTCTATCTGCCAACTCCCTTAACATAGAGTATATATAAATTTGTGTATTAAAAAGAAGTACCTAAGGGTTTGCTTCTGACAGATGCTGAGTGCCTAACAGAAGAAGCTCAGAAACTGTCAGGATCCTACTCAAAATACATGATTCTCACAGGCAGCAGAATAACTGTGAAAGTATATTTCTAACCTCAAATAAATACTAGTTTACCAAGTTCACTTTCTGATCTGAATTGAAACAAAATAACATTTTGTTACGTAAGAGATTTCCTTTCTTTTTTCTTTTTTTTTTTTTAATTTAAACTTTGAATTTATAGACAGAAATCTGTTTAAGGTTAAGTAATATTTTTGTTTGTTTGCTTTTATGTCCAGTTTCCCATCACTGACACTAGGGGAACTGAAAAATTCTCATGAAATTCTTATTAATTTGCATCTTGGCTCAGAGTCAGGATTTGACTGAGATGCAATGGGAATGTTTCTTTTGACATCAAACCGGTTCAGAGGAAGTCTCTGGCTAACCAGGTAGGGATGTGTCTCCAAACTTCTGCCAGCCCTTTGTAGTCTGAACTATAATCAGATGCTAAACCTGGGAACTTCAACTTTTGCCATAACATAGGTTAAAGCACTACCAAAATGCTAGTGAATACTGCTGAAAAACTTCTTCAGACATGAAAAGCAAATTATTACCCTTTACACTTATGAAAATCAATGAATTAATGTTGTCTCTAAGGCTCAGATTTTGTACTTCTGCTCATTCGGACTGCAACCTTACTATGACTGAAATATAGAATCATAGAATCATAGAATAGTTTGGGTTGGAAGGGGCCACGAAAGGTCATCTA
>NW_008794665.1:12420125-12459025 GCF_000699145.1 Aptenodytes forsteri
CATGAGGTTCACACGGGCCCACTTCTTGAGCTTGTCCAGGTCCCTCTGGGTGGCATCCCGTCCCTCAGGTGTGTCGACCTCACCACTCAGCTTGGTGTCATCTGCAAACTTGCTGAGGGTGCACTCGATCCCACTGTCTGTGTCATTGATGAAGATATTAAACAGTACTGGTCCCAGTATGGACCCCTGAGGGACACACTCATCACTGATCTCCATCCGGACACTGAGCCGTTGAGCACTACTCCCTGGATGCCACCATCCAGCCAATTCCTTACCCACTGGACAGTCCACCCATCAAATCCATATCTCGTATCGGCCTTAGAGAAGTCCAGATAGATGACATGCGTAGGTTTTCCCTTGTCCATTGATGTAGTCACTCCATCATAAAAGGCCACTAGATTGGTCAGGCAGGACTTGCCATTGGTGAAGCCATGCTGGCTGTCTCAAATCACCTCCCTGTCCTCCATGTGCCTTAGTATAGCTTCTATGAGGATCTTCTAGGAGGATCTGTTCCATATAGTTGCTTTAAAGTTGCCTTTGCAGTTATTTTGCATGTTTACCAAGTCAATTCCAAAATCCAAAATAGTTTTGTGTCTGCATGTATGCTTGTTTATTTGTTTGACTATTTTTGTAAACTGTAGAAAAAAACCTTCAGATTGCACTGACAGATTATATCATAAAATTTATGCAGAGGAAAGTGTTCAAACAGATTTTTTTTCTTCAGATTAGATATGTGTTTATTACAAAATCTTGAACTGTTTATGTGTGAGACAAGGTAAAAAAGAAAATTCACACAGATTAACACGTTCCATTTAAATTTTAGTGCTTAATTCTATGCAGATTAGCATGTAAACACAGATAAGTATAATAAGACACAACATTGCTGAAGGCTACTAACATTTTTGCATACATGAGAAAATTAACTGGCACTACAATAACTTTGTTGGGGAGCTATATCCAAGTAACTCCCTGTATATATGATTCTGAAATAGAAGGACTTTATTCTGGAATGATTATTCCCCCTCAAAAACAGAGTAATTATTCTGGAATAAAATCACTTTTATTCTGGAACTGAATGTCTGCACTGGGGAGTTATTCCAGAATAGTTACATTATACCAAAATAGGAATAACGGAAGTTATTACGGAATAGCTCTGCTGGTTAATTTCCCTCGTGTAGTGCAGGCCAAAGGTTGAGTTATACCAGAATGTATTATACATAATTTTGTGATCGTTTGCTGTAGAGTAAGAGGGGTTTTAAAAGGGAATGACTCCCATTTAAGACAATTCCTCATAGTCCTCCTCCCCCCAAAAATAAAATCCCAGTTAATTAAGCCCTGCAGCTAAGAAAGCTTTGATAAAAAACTGAATAAGTTCCAGAGCAGGACATTAAATTATTGTAGCAAATCCCATCCACATTAGAAGGAACATCTATGGTTGGCACTACCCTGTTTACTGTCTCATACATGTGTCATCCATATCAGGTTGTTCTCCTTTCCATTCACAGTGACAGCTGTCATGGTACTTGGGAAACAAAACACTCCTGTGTCTGTTCTTACTAAGCTATGGCTGTTTCAATAGGTTTCACTTTGTGCCCTGCAAAGTGTGAAAAACCAGGGAACATCAGGTGAATCTGCCTTTCTGAAACAAGCCTTGCACTTGGTGCCTCATCTAGCTAATAAGCAACAGGGGAGGGAGAAAAGAGGGAAATTCCAGCACTTAAGAACAGGTACTTACAGGTAATTAAATGGAATAAACTGAAGGTTTGTAGATATGACAAATCTCAGCTTTGTAGGGAGGCAACATAATAAGGACAAGCTTGTGGGGTTTTGTCAAGTCTCTGCCTAAGGCTTTTCTTTTCCTTTCAGTTGTAGTAGCTAGATAGTTAAGTGAAGTCCAGGATTTGGACTTCATAAAAACTAAGGCTGCTCCACACAATTAGGGCTGTGGACAGAGTTTTAAAACAAGAAACATCCACTTGCACTCCAAGGGCTCACTTCATTTTGCTGTGGTGTACACCAGCTGTAGCTTAGCCCCCCCTGACTCGCCAGGGGTGTTAAATGAGTAGCACCATCAGGGGCACAGTCCCACTCTGCAGAGCTCTTGCATGGCTCTGGAAGCCTCTGAAAGATTTATGTTAGCTACACAGAAAAAATACTCAGAGAAAAGATATGTGAGGGGGGAGGTGAGGGAGAGCTTGGTGGCATCTGTGTGTACCACACTGGAAAAAAAACCCTGCTGCAACAAGCTGCTGCTGGGTCTGAGATCTAGGTGTTTTGACTGACATGTCTAGGTGTCTTCCCTGCTCATGCTCTGACATGGAAGCTCCCCTTCCCATGCCAAGCAGTTGAATCCTTGCAGACTATCTGGACTTAAGACCTTCTTTTATTTACTGGCAACCTGCTTGCAGTATGTTAATGTTTTGTTGACACTGAGTCTTTGCTGGCTGTCATTATTTTTAGTGGGAATTAGCACTATGAAGGAATGAAATCTCACTTGCAAAAGATAGACAGTGCATACCCACAAACATGATGCATGTTTTATTCTGGAAGTCACATTCTCATCTGCTCCCAGGTGTTTTTCAAGTAGTTGGATTAATTCTGCAAGATCCAAGAACCCGGGACTTTCACGATGGCTGTGACCAGCTGTGTGTTTAACAAATGAACCCTGGAAAGGTGCTTTGTGGTTTGGAGGCCTCCATTGTAAAATTTCAGAATAGCTAAGAAAAAGAGTAGAAAAATCTAATCATATTTGTCATCTACAGTTCTCAAGACATGTTTTTGCCCAGTTAGCAGGATATATATTTTCTAGCTTTCAGGGGCCTGAGTTCAACTCTGTAGCCTGTCAGCCTATGGAAACAAGACTTGGGTGATCACGCTGTCAGCCCATGTCTATTTGTCTATTGTCCTCTGATAATTTTTGTACACTTTGGCTGATGTCAACAAAATGTGACTGAGGAAGCCAAAGTCTCCAGTAGAGTGGTGTTCCTATGTCTTCTCTGGAAGTAGGTGCTCATTGAAGGAGATAGACCCTATATGACCGCAGTGTTAGCTGAACCCCTAGAGAACGTAAGCAGAAGAGACAGGTACTACAGGTGTGAGAAAGGCCTCAGTAAGAGGTTGTGCTTATTTCACCCAACTAAATCAATTATGACACACAGACATACTTTTTTTTTTTTTAATAAAGGCAACAAAAATGAATTAAGTTATCAACAAGAGGATGTACCATCTTGTTGCTGGGATGGCCACTACTTTTGCCAAAGCAAGGGTCTAGGAAGGCCTTCAAGGCTATAGGAACACATGCAATGCAGTGGCTCTCAGGATGGGCTGGTCTGTCAATCTGTGGTACCATTAAAAAAAACATGTTAAGTGTTACTTGTGTTCTTCAGGAAATCTTTGAAGGGTTAAGATCAAGTGAATCAAGTGAGATCTTCAAGAACTTAATCATGTTATCTGGCACCAAAGTGAAGTGGTCCAATTATTCTAAATGGGAGCTATCGAGTGCTCAGCCCTTTGGAAATCTTCCCATCAAGAAGCCTGATAAATGGACAAGTCTGCTCCATAGTATATGTTAAATTTCACTTCTGTTTTTGTCCTCTTTATATTTGTCTCACCAACTCTGTGTGTGCAAAATGTCGGGTGTGCACATTCCTTTCTCCATTCCTCCTCCCAGAAAGTAAGTCAAGCAAATTGCATATGGGTGTTCTCAGCAATGTTCTGGCATAATTATCAAAAATGGATGATCTGTGTTACAACTTTGTCCATTATTTCTCATACAGTTCATCAGGATGATGGTAACAGAAGATACTACTGTGGAAAACACCTGCTGTTTGGCTTTTCCAGTAATCTGAGCTAAGGGAATTCCATAGTACCTATGTGCTCTGAACAGGGAACAAAGACTGTATTTCATCATCAGAACATTGCTTCTCTATTTTAGGACTTTGATACAATTGTATTACAGAGTTTACAATTCTAGTGTCATATTAAGATGTTGGAAATTTAGTGTGGTTACACCGACTTCAGCTTATTAAGTGTCCTTGCTATATATATATACTACTTTTGGGTGGTGAGGCAGTGATAATAGGTAGGAACCCATACTACTGCAGTCATACATTAACTGATCACCAGATTAAAAAATGACAGAGTAACAGGTAATACAAATGAGATGAAGTAAGTGGCTTCCAGCTCATGACCTTGCTGGCTAGCATTCCCATCACAAGAGAAAGGGGATTCCTGTAACATACGCAGTGGTTCTCCAGGCTCTACTCCCCATCTCCTTTGTGCTCTCAGATCCTTTTTCTACTGCATTTTTTGCTTTTAAATTACAATATTGTTAACACTGGATAAATGCTGTTTTACAAAATAATTAAATATTGAAATCACTTTAAATCAAATAAATAGTAGATATACTGCCTATACTTAAACGTCCTTGTCATGGAAGAATTCAAGTGAGTCTTTTCTGTTTCATTTTTAGTGTCTCTCCTGAGAAACTCCAAGTCTGGGATGCCTTGTCCCTTCTTTGCCACAGTGTCATTCATGCCTTTGTTTTACATGGTCTTACATCTCTAGTTTTACTGTATCCCATCCACAGTAATTGGGGGTCTGAACTGTCACATCTCTGTACTGACACAGAAGTGGTCACACAAAGAGAAAATGCTGTATGTGGTCTGCTGGTTTAAGCAAAGCGGGGTCTATGTACACGGTATAGTGTTACTGATGCTATAGTCAGGCTGAAAAAAATCAGTGTTTCCCTACCCTGGCTGACTACCTGGCCCCTGGTATTGGGTTTTCTTCAGCTCTGGGGTAACACTGAAGTTACTTTACCATTTTGAAGTCCCATTTTGAAACTCAAGTATTTTGGACACTAAATCACTTTTTATACCTACCTAACACGCTGATGCCAAATCTGCTACCATAACTTGGGTTACCATCTTATTCTAAAACGTGCCATTGACAAGTGACCCAGCAGTATTCATAAATTCAAAGACTTTTAGATTACGGGGTCTGCTATGATCTTTTAATATGCCCTCCAGCACAAAACAGACCATAGTGTTCATACTTTTTCTCCTTGGATGATGCCTTTGCAAGGACCAGGAAACAGCCAGGAAAACAAAACAAGTTGCTACATGCTAGGTATTCTTTTCCAACCGACTCAGTTACCTCTCTACCCATAAGCCACAAGTCTGAGGACATTTGGTTTCTGCCCTTTAATAGCTTCTCAATTAGCAAAAACAGATTTAAGAAGGACAGCACTCTTCTCAGGACAGATTTTGATGGATACTAGCACATTAAATGTCAAACAGAAGAGAAATTTTCGTGTTGGGGTCATTTGCTATTGTATTGTATTGTGCAATGTGACTGCTTACCTCGGGTTGCAGAGGTTATTTGCTGCAGGGAAGGCTGAGAATGTCATTAGTGCACAGTGCCCTGAGATAACCTGCAGCATATCATTAAACCATCTAATGACTGTATGGCCCATTGACCTCCATCACTCATTTGCTAACAATGTTATTTACAGGCCCTAGGGAAATTACTGTTAAGTTATTACTCACTCTTCTCTTGCTGCTGCCATCACAATACTTGGTGATATCCAACAGGAAAATTTAGAAAGCCAGTAAATTGTCTTTAATGATATGATCTGGTGTGCATATGAATTAAGTCTGCGGTTGTATTTACTGAGTCTCCCCTATTGTCATCCCTCCCCCTCCCTTCCCAATATTCTGGTATATCTCTTTTGTCACTGAAATAATATTTTCACTTAGCCATGTCTTGCCATCCAGCTTGGGGTTCCACTAGTTGCACTTTTCTTTTAAAAGCATGTTACGCAACAATCTGGAATGGAGATGAATCCAGTGATGGAAGAAGCTGAATACATAAATAATCGGCATCTGTACTGAAAATGTCACTTTACCCCAAGACTGTTAAAATAGAGCAATTGGAATTCTTAAATTACTATCTTTTTCTGCTGGTGTGAAGTATTTATTACCCCTCTTATTAAAACACTGCTTCCATTAACCCAGGTATTTTCAATGACACTTAAGGCTATTAGGCAATTAAACCTTACGGGAACTGAAAGGTATTGGCTTTGATTTTTGTTTGTTTGTGGGGTTTTGGAGCAGGGGTGGGTGTCAAGAAAGTGAAGATAAAGTAGTTGTTTATTTAAACTATTTTGCAGTTAAAATGCAATAAACAAAATTAGTGGTGTTTTCAGTAAATATTAAGCTTTCCTTGTGGTTAAAGGTCTATTCAGCAAGCTAAATTAACCTGCTGTTTATCCCAATTATGAGCAATTGAACTTTTCTTTGAGGTAAATCAGGGCTAAAGAAGAACTTGAAATACATATGGAGTAATATTCCAATCACATGCTTGCTTGAAACCTCACAGAGAGGGGCATAGCTTTCACTGCCTTCAGTGAATTATGACAGTACAGAACAAGGCATTGTGTACTGCTAGAATTAATTAGCATTGCTGGCTCCATTCGAGGGTGACCAGATGTCCACAGACAAAGCAGGACACCTATATCTGGCTGCCAGGATTTCAAAAGTGATAGGACAACAATGTGCAAATAAAGCTGGATTATGTTGGTTCTGCAAAAATTGCTTCAGCTTTTGGGATTTTCCTGTGCAAAAGGGAGTAGTAACATAAGCAAGGGTGTTTGCATGGCTTCAGTGGTGTTTGTGCTTGAGAGAGTTTGATTCTGTTACCAGACCTACTGCAGTTTTCCTTTTTGAAGCAGAAGTATGCTGGGTTCTTCAAAGTCCCACTCACTATCACTTCATCACTTCAATTCACCATCTCTAAAATGGGGTTAATAAATAACGATATTGTAAAGGTAACAGTGTGAAATACATAGGAATGTATGTCTGGGATACAGGTCCAGCAAGAATAAATAATCAGGCCAGCTAAGGACATTCTGGGCATCAGCTCAAATCAGTCTATAAAGTAGCACAGTTTAAGGATGGTATTAACAAGACATGGTATTAAGAGACCAAAGAGCATTTTACAAAGCTGAATAAAGTTGCAACCAAACAGAAGGTCAGTTGTTGCAGTCTAATAATACAAAGTTGATCATAATCTAGGATACACCAACAGCCAAAGCTTAGCATGAAGATGCACAAATAAATTACCACAGTTTAATGACATATTGTGCATCAGCTGAGACTATAGCAGCATCCTTCACCACCAGAGAATGCTATCTAAAATGCATTAATCTAAACCACAGTGAACTTGCTACCCACAGTAGTTCCACTCAATTCTGTGTCACAACACTTAAAACTTTTCACTAGGTTTCATTTAAGCCAATGCAGATTTAGTCACTGACTTCAAAACTCTGGATCTCCAACACAGGGAATTCAGTGGAGACACTCAATTTAACTTTGCCTTCATTAAATTCCAGAGTGAAGACCCTCACATCCAAATCTCCAAACTCTTGAAGAAATACTGACCCAACACAAGTCCCTTTATTTTCTTTCAATCTGGTCAGTTATTTAATAGAAAAGCTCTCTATGGTTCTCTATATTTTACTGTTGATTTTATTCAAGGTTATAACAAGATGCAGTAGTACCAAGTTCCACTGAAATAGTTTTGCATTGAAACTGCCACCATACCTCTCCATAAAGTAAAGCTACTTTTTTTTTAAGCCAGGAAATATTCTGATAATCAGTCCAGCCCACTTCCGAGTACAAGCCTGAGAAGAGGACCCAACACAAATCTTTTAGGACTTGCAAGTTTATCATGAAGATTTCAAATGACACAGAAATCATAGCCCCTGCCAAGTCATTTAAATGGTTAACTTTCTCCCTGTATAAAGGGCTCCTTTTAATCTGGGATAGTCTTGCTTCAGCTCTCAGCCATAGGAGTTCATTATGACTCCTCCTGATCTGTTAATAAACCACCTATTCAGATCTCTTTATGCTTCTAAGTGCAAAACTGTAAACTCTCATTTTGAATGGAACACTGGCTGCTTCCTCTGTTATCTTTTACTTCTGTCATCAATGAAATTTTACCAAGAGTTGACATGTAATTAACATGAAGAATAACGGAATAAATGACTCTCATCCAAGTAGAAGCCCACTGAAGCAATAAGACAGTAACAGCACAGGGTAAGCCCTTCCCTGCAAGGGACCAGGTCTATAGCACAAGAATTTTCTTGTAAACAGCTGTTGGTGTAGCATCTTAAAAATGTAATAGCAAAGAAGTGATAAGGGGCGTCAGTCTTCTGGGAAGGAGAGCGGGGCATGCTTTTGTTGCAAGTGGATCTGACTCAACTAGTGAACAAGATAGGAAGTGAGCCTCTTGAGAAAGAGAGCTCATGTGGTGCAAAGAAGCAGCTAAGTCAAAGTGAATGATCCTAGGCTCTTTCAAAAATCCTTACCTATCTTCAAAGAAGATAGGCCAGGCATGTTGAAGGAACTGAGCTAGGGAAATAGGACAGCACTATATGTATCTTATACTATCAGATTTCAGATCAACCATGTATAGAATCACTTTTGTGCCTGTTTGTTTTTAACTACCAGATGTCCTTGGAAGGTCAATTTATAAATCTGGAGAACCTGCAAAATTTGGGAGCTGAGAAAGGTGTGCTTAAATTAGTAGACAATCAGAGAGCAATAGCCCTAGGCTGTGGGACAGCATTGCAATATGATCTTGTGTCTACCAGGAAATAATGGGGTGGAGGGATCATAAAGGAAGTGGAAGGGAAAGATGGCATTGTAACAGGGTTGTCAGGTCAAAGGAAGACATGTGACTGACTTCCTGGAATTTGAACACATCAGCCTGGTAAGCTTTTAGGTAGGAAAGGCTCAACCAAAGCTATGTGACAGAAATCACTTGAAGACTGTGACAAAACTATTTCTTGCCTTTCTCTCCGCTTAACCAAGGAGGCTAACAAGTGTGAGGCTGACCAGTCAGGAGCCCAGTGAGGGATCCAAATCCAAGCCAAAAAAATGTTGAGAACAAATGATCATCTTTTAGCTGGGATTTTATCTCTTTTGGATGCTAGCCCCTCTGTATTCCATAATTAAAGGCACAACAGTCTGCTTTTCTATGGCGCTTACACATAATAACTGGGGTGGCACTGATATTAACTATGTTGGATACCGCACTTCTCTTTTTGGTATCCTTCAGTACTTTACTGCTTCTTTGGCAGTCTACAGAGGAGATAATTGTGTGCAGAGTGGGTTTGCTGAGGGTTTTATTTTTTTGAAACTTAGTAGCTATTGTGTATTTCTGTCACAGCTTTTATTATGTTCCAGTGATGGTTTGACAATTTTTATTTTCAAATTGACAGTTCCGATAATGATGTACTACTCAGGAAATCTGTAAATCTTCTGGTGGATAAATCCTCTGTATATTTTTGTTTAATGTATTTGGCAGCATTATAATGGATTTAAAATTACATTTATTGTGCATGTTACTGTGTGACAAGGGATGGATTTCAACCACTCATTTCCCAGGAAACACAGCATTATTACTTGATGCAGAAATACTGCTTTTACATATAGGCTACTTATCACAATTTAAACTTGCCCTCTGACAGTGATTCACATAAACCTTGCGTGCTCTGTGGCCAAACTGGAAAGCTCAGCAAGCACTGAGTATTATCAGATTTCATGCTTCAGGGGAAAATGTACAGATTATGATTACATTAAAGCTACTGTTCCTGTTTCCTGCTGTACCACCTTAATATTGCCCAGTCCGAGAGCATCTCCCACTGTGACCCACATGGAGCCTCTCTGTCTGACCATGTTTACTCTTCACATGCATCTGACTGCAGCAGGGGAGGAAGGAAATGGGAGGAGAAGGGCAGGACACCCAGTATCTCTCTGCTCTTTGGCATGTCAAGGGAAGATTTTTTTGATGAGTCCTAATCACTCTGACTCAAATCTGGTTTTGCATCTGAAAGCATACCATATCCTATGGTCTAAGGATATGCTAAGTCAGGCAGACTTAGCAAACAAGCCAATCTCACAGGCATATGTCATGGGAAAGGCAATGATATTACCAACCACAGAATTGTGCAGGAGCCCTTTCCATCAAATTCCCATTCAGGTCCCTTAGAAATCATTCTCCATCTTTATGTAATACCCTTCTTCATACTGAGAGACTTCTGTGAGATACCTTCTGTGAGAGGCTTTGAATACACTAGGGGTCCAGGGATAGCCCATAGGACTTTTGATTAACTTTCGTAAATTAATCATGAATCATGATTGCTTCAACCCACACTTAACTATTCCTGGCAGAGCTCCTCTCAACAGCAGCTACTCTTAACAGCAGCTTGGTGCTTTTCTAGCCTCCCACCAAACTGCATTGTCATCAGGGAGACTTACAGTCCTTAAACAGACCCTTTTATCAAATGAATGCCCCTAACTTCGTTACCACAACAAATGCATTCACTTCACACAGCTTCTTCATAAGTTATGTTCTGTCAGACTGCTGGTTTGTCGGTTAATTAGCCAGAATGGGCTAGTCAACAGTCATTAATCGGGCTTCCACGCTTTTCCCCCTCTTCTGCCTCCTCACCCACTGCACATCCAAGAGGTGCTGCCTGCGTATAACCATGGATGCTATTAACATGTGTGGTGGCACATGTTAAACTTGGGGCACAACTTCCTCTCTCCTCTCTACCTGTGGTTCCCCCATGGCTCCTACTGGACTGGGGCCACCAAGGGAAGAAAGTTCCCCCCAGATTCCTGCCCTTTTTGTTCCCTACAAAAAAACCCCACAAAACCCAGAACAAGTGAATGAAACATTTTCATTCCAAAATGTTCCAGAAAGGGCATGGGAAATGGCAACATTACAATTAAATCAGATTTTATTTTGGCTTTGATGTTTTTCCCCTGTGATTTAGACCTGTCTTTCCTCAGTATTCCTTTATTTAACGTGTGGGTGCGAGGGCAAGAACACAGAGAAAATTGATTTTTCCCCTTCTTTCTTCTTTTATTCCCCCTGGTGAAACCTGAAGAACAGTTTTTTGTTTGTTTCCTTAAAAAAAAAAAAAAAAAAAAAAGAAAGGGGAAAAAAAATCCCTCAACTCTGCCTGTTTTTACTCTAGTGAGGTAAAGTGTTGTCACTGCCGAACAGAGTGACTTTTCCTCTAGAATAGTACTCTCTGATGCGGACATTATACTAGCATAACTAAAATAGAATCAGTTGGTTGTTTTTTTCTTGTTCACAGTAGCTATAGCGCTGCCAACTTCTATGCAAACAAGCCATCCTAATGTCATACCTGGATCGTGGTTTTGCAGAAACCTTTGAGACACATGTCCTTGTCCATTAGTTTCAAAGCATTTCTGTGGTTGCCTAGCTAAACATACAGTAGGGTGATTAATGTAGTCTAATCTGGCTATAGTGCCCCATCGCCATGAAAGACAGGAAGTTACGCAGTCTGAAAGACCTCTGCCTTGTGAATGCTGAACCAGAGACCTTACTGAATGTGAACCCGTGAAAATCAGGTGTTGGCCTGTTTTTACTCTAGTGAGGTAAAGTGTTGTCACTGCCGAACAGAGTGACTTTTCCTCTAGAATAGTACTCTCTGATGCGGACATTATACTAGCATAACTAAAATAGAATCAGTTGGTTGTTTTTTTCTTGTTCACAGTAGCTATAGCTGCCAACTTTTCTATGCAAACAAGCCATCCTAATGTCATACCTGGATCGTGGTTTTGCAGAAACCTTTGAGACAGCTGTCCTTGTCCATTAGTTTCAAAGCATTTCTGTGGTTGCCTAGCTAAACATACAGTAGGGTGATTAATGTAGTCTAATCTGGCTATAGTGCCCCATCGCCATGAAAGACAGGAAGTTACGCAGTCTGAAAGACCTCTGCCTTGTGAATGCTGAACCAGAGACCTTACTGAATGTGAACCCGTGTGGTTAATTTCAATGTACTAGTGAAATCTCTGTTTATAATGTCAGAAAAGCTGCTGCCTGCCTGGGATGGAGGCAGTATTGCCCAGATGTTCCCAGTTTTATCTTCTCTTCCGTTTTCAGAAATTTATTTTCTATCTTTTCTAGGTCTGATGATAATAACTTACTAGAGAGCTGTTAATGTGAAGGAAGGTAGTATATACATCCTTACTCTGCTTTTTCGAGGGACTGGGTCTCATTATGAATCATCTAGTTTCAATGTACTTTTTGTCTCTTTTTTTGTCTAAAGTTCATTTGCTTTTTAAAAAAAATAAATGTTTATATTTCACTTCAGAATTCACACTACCAATCACAATTTCCCGGATGGAAGTTAGCAGAGGATATGTTATAAACTAAATCAAAATGCAAATAGAAGCATCATGCATGGTAAAATTCACTTGAATACAATCATCGTTAAATCATCCATGAAGCTACAGTAACATTTTAAAAAATGTTAACTTTGATGTTATTCATTGGGACTTTAAAGAGAGTAATTAACATTTTTTCTTCTTTGACACCATGACTGATACTCTCTCATCTTGCCTGAGAATCTTCTCTCAAAACATAACAAAATATGAAGAAATAATAAGAAATTAAGTGTGGGTGAGTAGTATCAACTATGTCAATTGTTGTGATATAATTTCTCTCTCCCATCAGCAACTGCTCACACAAGTCACATTTAGGAAGGTCACGATCATGTGATCTGTTCCACTGAACACAAATCTCTGACTTTCTGCTGCATGCTACCCATGAATTCCTTCACCCTCCATTTAGTCTAGGGTTCTGAGTGCTTGTTCTCTTCTAGAGCAGACTGCGAGGGTTGAAGAGGTTTGTAATTCTTGCTAGCAGCCACCCATCCCATTGCTAGAGGTTACTATCCTTCCCGATTTCCTAAGGGAAGAGCAGACCTAAACAGCTGGGGGATTTAAATCTTTCCTCTGGAAAGAGAAGTTTGTTGCTAGCAGGACTTTTCTGGTGTTCCAATCCATCTTCCTTCCCAAGAAAATCTTTTGCCTTTGTGTCCACAAATGAGAGTAGTCTCAAAATTGAGGAAGGCCATTATCTAATGAGATCAGGAGAAAACACTTTCATCTATACTTGTAACCTTCAGTTCAGTATCCCACTAGTTATTTTTAAGGTGTGTATCCTCATGACCCAAGGCAATCCGTAAATTGTGCATTACTAAAAGCCTTGAAATGGCTAGAGATAACAGACTTTCCTGTAACAAGAACAGACTGAAAAATGATTTCCAAGAACTTTTATAAGTTCCTGTATTATTTGATTATTCCATTTCTTCTATAACTGCACAACTGTAAGACAGCACGGCAATTGTAACTGTTAGGCACCTTAAAGCAGGTTTTTCTCATCTGTATGGAGAACTGAGTTCTTTTTGCTTAACATGATTAGTCTAAAATGTTAGGCATCTTATCCAAACTATTCCACTCTGTTGTTCCCTTTACAGTCTGGGGACAAAACAATCCATCATTCTTTGGTAGGCTGAAGTGCCTCTATGATTTTCAAAATTCCTTCAACATGTGTCCAAAGAGTGTCTAGCTGAGGCAAAACACTAGTTTTCAGATGGTGAAACTTAGATGAGATTAATCCTACCCTAAAGGAACAAAAATTGCATTAAGAATCTTCCAAAGTATTTTTTAAACTGTTATTTTTAAATGGTATTATTTACTTTTGTGAAGCAAACAGAGCAATTACTTGACAGTGTTTTATAAAAATCTTTATTTAAATGAAATGATATTTTAAATGAAATGATATTAATATTAAATGAAATTTAAATGATTTAAATGAAGAGAGCCTTCAGTCATATTATGTATTATTCTAAAACTAGTGAGATCTTTGAAAAAGGTCTTGGTTGCCTTCCTAATTCTCCTCTTTGCTGCTGTTTAAAATAGTGGTGAAAAATGCACTCACTCTAACTTGGACAAGGATAGTCCAACCTAATTCTATGCTTCTTTCCAAGTAGCCTGATCCAAAAATCCATTGAGGTAATTGATTTTTAATTTTTTTTTGGCCTCCAATGAAAACACACAGCAGCTCATTTTGTAGCTTCAGGCCATTTGCTGGTACCAGGCACAAGTGTTATTTACCCACTCCATGGGTAGCTAAAAGAGGCAGCCAAGCATTTTGGTCCAATTTTTCATGGTCTTCATGGAAATGAAAGAAGAGAACAAAATCCACTTATTAAAACTGGATCATCTCCATTTAATTCAAATGGGTCAGAGTTCATTTCATACATTTCTAAAAAGAGATACTTCTGCTAGCAATGATTCCGGAACTTATTTAAATGAGCAGGGATAAGATTTATTCTTATCCACAGTGACTAGCTTCTGAATGGATGCCAGTTTATAACGTACTTTTAGAATATTTTTCTTTTAAAATATCCATATATATGTTAAAATTGAACTCTTACTGTTTCATCCTCTTCCTGGGCTACAACAGCATATTCAACATGACTAATCCATTCCTAACTCAGTTCTGTATTACTCAGTAAAACACATCCAATTAGAACACTCAGTGACACAACATAAAATAAGTTAAAAGACAAAAAATCAGACTTCCTCCTCTAAGATTAGCTATATTAGGAATGGATTAATAAATAAAACCCAATTAGTGACACAGTAAAACATTCAAAATACAATCCCTAAACATATCCAAGTTGAATGTTCAGGTCTTGCTACAGATGAGTAGATGTACTACTCTGGGATGGGTTTCAAAATGTGATTACAAATGTCAACCAGGGAGTCTGCATGTTTTAATACCTAAACTTTTTACTGTCTCTCTCCCTCCCTGTCTTTCTCCTTATTTTATTTTATTTTTTTACCTCCAAAGATCTTATTAAGTGGTTTGAGTTTTTGAACCCATCACTCTGATCGTGATGCTGAAATCCTAATGACCTCTGCTTGTCATCCAAACAGACCCTTGCAACCGCTAACAACTGTATACTGAAGAAGAAACTTCCTTACACTGCCTTTCCTATAGATCTTGCATAGCTGAATCTCTTGCCTAACTTTATCCTTTCCCTAAACTCTTTATTTCCCATTACAGTGAGAGCTGTGGGTCCGTTTCTTCCATAAACAAAATAAATATTCAGTGGTCTAATCCAAAAATTTGAAAACCATGTTTGAAAACCATGGCCTTGTAAGTGCATTTGTAAGTGTCTTTAGCCAGATGTATTTAAATATATGTGTGCTGTCAGTACCTTTGAGACAAATTCTTTTCTTTCTTGGACCTGAATTTAAGCTGAATTTATTTTACAATTAGAGATGGCCAGAGAATGAGAACTACTTTTTGTGGCAGTTTTGGAAGCTTCCAAATTTGTCCTTGTTCTTCACTAGAACAAACAGGTAAAGAGAGAGTCCAAAGGTGTTTGGGAATGAGGACCTTCAGGAAAACTTCTGTCTACACTCAAAGTGTAAGTAAATGCCCATGCTCTGAATATAGGATGCAAATCTTTCTATCAAGAAGAGAAATTAATGAAGAGGGATATATCTGAAGGTGTCACAATAGTTTGTGCAAAGCTTTCCATGAAGTATTATGTTCTTAACATTTTTAGTATTCTTCCCCAAATCGTTGAGATTTATATGTAGGAACTGGAACTGTGACTTTTGTAAAGCTTTGAAAAATGGTTCAAATATTCTTTTATGAACATTTTTGTTTATTTTTAATTTCACTGCATAAATAGAATAGACAATGTTGTCTAGCATTGTCAAAAAGTCATACGGGCAGGATATTATTTTAGTGCTGTGTTTCTAAACTGAGCTACATGTCAGAAGCTGTTCAGACCTTGTTAATGATGACTGTAATTGCCATGATGAAGTTTGTGGCTATGTCCTTTGTAGGATGGCTTCCAAAAGAGGAGCAATGATTCCCTACTGGCTTAGGAAACCACAAGCAAATATTATCATGATGTACAGCCATCATTACTGACTATGTGCATCAGTGTCCTCTCCCTTCATGCCAGTGCTATTTTTATAATGAATTTCCCTCCTTTAAATCCCAAAAATATGCTCTGGTGAAATTTCACAACTGGACATTTGTCCGGAATTTTCAGATATTAAATCTGGTTAGATTTAAGTCAACCTGGTTAGAGCTACAGCAGCAACCTCCAGCTAGATATCATACCTGGACTGCACTTTTATTACTCTTGGACATGGCTGCAGGCATCTTGGTGAAGTTTTACAACTAGGATGAGTTGTGCAGGTGCCTTTCTGTCCACCACTCACCCATCAGTGGAGGGTTAGAAAACTGGTAAACAGGACATCCATATTGCTAAGGAACTGAATATTATTTCATATATGTTCTCATTCTACATTAGAATCGAAGTGAGACCTTTCAACGCTTTTCATCAAAGGCCCAGTAAAAGAGACATGTCTACTTCTCTCTCCTCAGGGACTAGAAGGGGATTAGATCAGGCCTATATTGTTTCTTCTGGTGGGAAATATCTGTTTTTGCCTCTCAGTTCTGTCTTCCATGTAAAATATCTCTGGGGGACTTTTTTTTTTTAATGGAAACTATTTTTGCTAAGTTTTATTGTTGTTTTTTTTTTTTTTACATATGTGTGATTAATTCTGTTTTTGACATGCCATGGCAGTACGCAGCCTTTTCTTACCTAGGATGATAATACGTTGCCTCCTTTTCTTGTGTTCTTTTCACACACAAATATCAACAGAGCTAAGCCATTGTAAACAACAGTGTAGTAGCAAGGGCCTTGAATAACCACTGAAGACGAAAGATTTACTGCTGAATAGATGTGCTGGCTGCCAGCACCGAGTCTCGTTTTTCAGCTGTTCTTCATGCTATTAAATTATCAATAGGTATTCACTAATGGGGAGAGTCATATGGTGTTGATGCTGCAGTGCTGGTTCATTCTAACCCTGGGTGCACCAACACACGTTCAGAGGGAGGTACTGTGGCAAGCAACTTGCTGTTGCAAGCAACTTGCAATGTCTCTTTTCCTTCCAGACACTGCAGTGTTGTGCTCCCTGTCTTGCCTTCTTCCAGGAGTCCCACTTTAATGGCAGCTTAGCAGTTTTGTGCAGGTATTGGCATCCATCTGAGAGACTGGTAGAAAGCCATCACTGAGAGGCTGGGTATTTGCCTTGGAGTTAGTCTAAAAATTTCAGAGGATCCATGCTTGGAGGCAGATTTCTTGAGGATTAGATGAACGTATTAGCATAACTCTGAGCTCAAGCTAAGAAATCTTATTTCATTTAAAGCAGGGAACTGAACCCAAGTTTCCCATTTTACAGACAAGTGCCTATTCTCATGGTCATTTAAGTTTCTTTCACATATAGCGTTGAAAGCTCTATTAAATTCCTCATCACAAGCAATCTCCAAATGTGGACATATTTTGTTTAGTGAAGTTATTACTTTCAGAATAGCCTTGGTCAACAGATATCAAAGAAAAAGGAACTGTCCAAACATGCTTGTTACTAATACAAGCCAACATCCAAAGATGCTAATCTTTTGTATGAACGTGCGAAAGAGTTGTCTGAATCAGTGAAAAATAAAAAGACAACTGGACTGCAAAACAGGCTCCTTCTGATGCTTTGTATCTGTGTAATAAGTTAAGTAACACTACATCATCTAATGGTCTCTTCTTGCTTTAAGAAATAAACAGATCTGTGATTAGGATGCACTTTAAGAAAAAGATAGCATCATCCAATTACAGCCATGCTTTTGGTGGAAGATGATTACAGAAAATTTTTTGCCTTCATGTCCAAAATCCAAGAAATCGATATGAGAAATTAGTCTCGCATGTAAGGTGTATTTGGATATGTGGATGGTGAGAAGGTTACTATGCTGCAAAGAAAAGTTTTTAAAAAAAAGCTACTGGTGGCTATGTCACAGAAACACAGCAGAGAAGCAATGGCAGGGTGAGCACCACCTTATGGTGCTGAATCTTATGATTGGTCCATCCAGGCCTGTATTTCCCCTCAACAGCAGCTTTTAGTTGACATTTCAGAGGGAGATAAGGCTAATGACCAGATAGTCAGGCCTATATCGGTTCTAAAACACTTTGTTGTTGATAAAGTATAAAACCCTGAGCAGTTTCCATATCCACATCTTACCCTGAATGCTTCTGAGTTCCTGATTCTAACAACACTTTGTAGCAATGAGTTTCACAAGGGAATGTGTAGGATGGGAAAGTTTTTCTCATAATCAGCTTTCAATTTTCCACTTCAGATTTCACTTCCTGCTTGTGTAGAAGAATCACTTCCCTTTACAGCACATTTGGATACTGTGGGTACCTTTATCATTGCAGGTCTTGCATTTTTGTTTTCTAAAATTAATAACTTGAGTGTTTTGCTCTCCTTAAAGAGATATTTCTTTACATTTAGTTAATTCCCAGGGTCAGTTTCTATCTTTGGCATATAGTGCTTTGTGACCCCTTTGATGAAGAACCACCACTGGTGTAGTGTTTTTGGAATAGGTTTCCCTAGTATCTTAAAATTTTTGTAGCTGTGCTTCTCTTGGGTAGGAGGAAGTCTACCTTTTTTTTTTTTTTTTTTTTTTTTTTAGGTTTAAATAGCAAATTTAAAACTTAGTGGGAATATAGATTATTCCTACTGCATACATTACTTTGTCAACATTATTTTTCACTTGCCATTGCATTTCCAGTTCTCCTAGTTTACTTATGTCTCTTTGAAACTGCTGATTATGTCTGATTTACAGAGGGGAAGGTGAACTCTTTTTATTTCATGTATCTGTTCATTCCCTTTTTCAAATTTTATAAAAGTCCTGGTTCTTCATTAAGGTGAGATGAGCTTGCATGTTAAGCAGTGATTTGGTCTCTTCACTACAAAGGAAGGATATATCTTGCTTCTTTGGAATTATAGCACTGACTGGGCAAAGAATGAATTTTGCGTGAAATTCCAAGTAAATACATTAACATATTTATGAGATGAAACTAATTTAAAATTGTATTCTTCTATAGCTATAGTATTAAGCATCAGTACTTTTTTAGCCATGAAAAAATATTGTTATGCAGCTTCATCAAATGTTCTACGTACTCAACTCCATTGAAAGCTCTAGAGTCAAAATGGGGCAAAATTATAATTATTTTTTTAATCTAATGTATCATTTAAAGTAATTGTATTCTCTAGTCACAGTATCTATTATGCATTAATCATCACTGCATTATTATTGCATAGCTTCAGTAAAAGCAGTCAGTTTCTATGTTGTTGGTGTAGGGCATTTCCACATCTCAGTTTACTTATTTTAAATTAAACCTTACTTCTAAATTTTCTGGATTTATAATGTCTAAGTTGGAGAAAATTACAATGACTCTCTGATGTTTGTTTGGTCTCTTCCTTAAATTGCTTCAGCGTGCTTTTAACTTTCCTGTCACTTTAGCACAGTTTCTGTTAGAAAATTAACAAATGCACTAAGTGAGGTTGACCCTGTATTGTGGCTTAACCTGGCAGGCAGCTAAACACCACACAGCCGTTTGCTCACTCCCCCCCAGCACCGCAGTGGGATGGGGGAGAGAATCAGGAAAAAAAAAAGTAAAATTCGTAGGTTGAGATATATACAGTTTAACAGGACAAAAGAGGAAGGGAAAACAATAATAATGATTAAAAAAATGCAAAATAAGTGATGCACAATGCAACTGCTCACCACCCACCGACCAATGCCCAGCCAGTTCCCGAGCAATGGTTGCCGCCCCCCAGCCAAGTCCCCCCAGTTTATATACTGAGCATGATGTCATAGGGTATGGAATATGGGGAAAACTTTGGCCAGTTTGGGTCAGCTGTCCTGGCTGTGCCCGCTCTCAGCTTCTCTTTGGCAGGGGATGAGAAGCTGAAAAGTCCTTGACTAGTGTAAGCACTACTTAGCAACAACTAAAACATCAGTATGTTATCAACATTATTCTCGTACTAAATCCAAAACACAGCACTATACCAGCTACTAGGAAGAAAATTAACTCTATCCCAGCCGAAACCAGGACACCCTGGTACAGCACCTCAGCATCCCCCTCCACTAACTCTCTGCCCGAAGGAAACCATTTATTCCTGCCCTTCGTTTTGTGTCTCACGGCCAGCTCCCTATGCCTGTGTCGTGCAGCGCACAAGCACCAAGACGGGATGAGTGTAGCAGGAACCTGGCACAACTGCCCTAACATGCAACTCTGCTTTAACAGGGAAAAAACACCAGAGGCCTGCTTCGCTGCAAAGCCCTATCCTGCTGACTTCTTGCACAGTTGGTTTTGAGCTGTGGCTGGCCGTCACCCTGGGCTGGGCTTGCCAGACATGGCACCTTGGTGGCACCTGGGATGGCTGTGGGCAAGGCTGGCGCTGCTGCAGCAACTGCTGGGTAGCAGTTGGGGCAGGTGCAGCAGTTGGGGTAGGGGTGTCAGTTGGGGTAGGTGCTGATGTTGGGGCAGGTGCAGTGGTTGGGGCAGGGGCAGCAGTTGGGACAGGGGTGGCATTTGGGGCAGGTGCTGCCATTAGGGTAAGTGCAGCAGTTGGGGCAGGTGCAGCAGTCAGCGTAGGTGCACTGTTGGGGTAGGTGCAGCAGCTGGGGCAGGGGGGGCAGTTGGGGCAGGTGCGGCAGTTGGGGTAGGTGTGGCAGTTGGGGCAGGTCTGCCAGTTGGGGCAGGCATGGCAATTTGGGCAGGTGCAGCAGTTGGGGCAGGGGTGGCATTTCAGGATTTTTAGCTGTTTAGTTGGGGGTATTTAGCATTTTTAGCTGTTAAAAATGCATTTTGAGGGGTCAGATCTCTACTTCAATGGGAATTCCCATGTTTTCAGATTGCTACACTGCTGGTATAAGCAGGATTGTCACTCTCTGGATATTTTTAACCAGCCTTTCACTTTTACTAGTATATTTGCTCCATGAGAACTGTTGTTAAGAGATTTCAGGACTGGAAAGGCTGCAGGTGCCCACACGGTCATCGCACAGCTCTTACGAAAACAGAGCCTCCCTGCAAGACCTCCAGAAACTGAGACTGCTGTGGGTGATAGTGCGGAGTAAACAGTTATTTAAAATGCCTGTAACGCATGGCACATTGTATGGCAGTGGTGCCGTAAACAGACACAGCAAGTACAGCAGTCCTTCCGTTTACCTTACAGTTTCCCCTACAGCAGCCTTTTAATACTTCCAGCCAACACTTCCTATGGCAGTTTGTCTCAGCCTGATGTTTTTATTACATTTTCCTTATTTTAAAGTCTCAGCTAAAATAATTGATTAAATTAGAGAGCATTCATTCTTTGTTTTTTTTTCCGGAAAGTCATGGCTGTTTCTGGAAAACCTGCTTTTTTGCCTCTGAAGGGAACTTGCAACATGGTTGTCTGATCTCAGAGGGATGCGTTCCGGCATCCCTAGGCAAATTTTAAGTTGTGTCCAAGTTTAAAGTCTCTGACAAATCATCCTTCGTGTGAGGTTAATAGAGGTTTGCTTGTGTGCTGCACTGAAATCCCCTGAGGAGTCTCACTGCTCTGAGCACATGCTGAGCACTCACAGGGGCAGTGCTGCAGGAACAGGTAAAGGGCAGGTGAGAGCCCCCTCCAAGTGGCCCAAAACAGGTGTCTTGACATTGCAGGGTTGAACAAAGCTTTCACGGCTACTCCTCCACAGAGCTGCCAGGGGATTCTGTGGCAATGGACATGGAAACCAGGAAGACTTTAATCCCCACTTTTCTGATTTGATTGTGGGGAGGGACAACTGGGAGATGCAGAAATAAAGAAGTAAGTTGTATCCCTCTCTTTCAATGGCTGAACACAAAGAGGATGGTAGAAAGATACATTTCCAAAAGGTGGTGATTTTTCCCCAAAACTTCAGAGTATCAGATTGCTGAACTAAGTTTAGGAGCCAGCAAGCTGTTTTAGCAAACAGGTTGTTGCCATGTATTAAACATTGGACATGTGTAAAATGAATCCCAGTGAGTTCTGACATTTCTGAACTGCCTAGTGCTCTGCTTTTCAATCTTTACTACATTAATATTTCTAACACAATTTTGAAAGTAAGAATAATGCTAATTATGCTGAATTTTAAGAACCACATGTGACACATTTTTACATTCATGGTTTAGAGCGTGTGTGTGTCTCTGAGAATGTGGTGCAGTGATGAGCTGCAAGGCCAGACTAAGTATTGCACTTAACATTTCTCATTAAACTCTGGCGAGATTATTTCCCTCCCAGCAACTTTAAGTGCAGTTTCTTTCTAATTGACACAATTTCTCTCCTTTCTTTCCCACCAAAGCTCACTGAGGCTCCTTGCCTTGTAACAGAGCAAAAGTCCAAAATCCTAAATGCAGGAATTTCTGACTAGTGGTGGAAGTGTATATCACACACCAGTACAGTACATATGATTTAGGTCCTGTCAGCATCAAAGGTATTGCTTTTGGTATGCTCACACCATTACCTATTAGCAAGATGTCAAAAAGTTGGAGATGTCTAAAACATATTGGATACATATTTTCCTCTGGCTGCAGTGAACGTATCTGAGCTGATAGTATTGAAGGCACTTGCTGATTAGGTAGAGGGACACATAATAACTATAATTTCTTGAAATTCTTTAAAATAGATGAAATGTAAATAGATGGTATTTACAGAATTCATAATGAGGCTTGTGTGGAATAAGGAATTTGTGCACATGTGTTTGGAATGTTATGGCCACTTTGCTGGTGTCTGCCTCTTGGGAGTAGCATATGAATTCAAGTCTTTCTATCACACCACTTCATCGCATATTTTCTCTGTGAGTTTATATGTATGTATGTATTTATGCATCTGTATCTCTCCCCATGTACCTCCATCTACACTGAACATCTAAAGAAAAGAAGCATTCCTATTTTGCAAAGTTTTGAGGGAGTTCTCCTAGCTACCCTGCTCATCAGGAAAGAATAAAATTATAATACACAAAATGATGCCTAGATCAGTTTTATTCTATTTAGATTCTGTGCGTGAAATCTGTCCACATCACCCTAACTACCTGCATATCAGTTAACTGATGACTAGCTAACCATTTGGCACCTTGGCTAGTTTCATTTCTTTGTTAGGTAACTTAAGTATCTACAAAAATGTTCAGGTGGCTCTATATAGCATTCATTACCATAGCAGTAAAACCATAGCTATGTAAATAAAATGAAGTGAATGTGAAGCAATAAAAAGCTTTTTCATTTGCTTTACAAGATTTTTCCCTTATTTTCTTTCAGTGGTTATGGAGCAAGGGGTGAAGGAGTCATCTACTCTTCATGAGAGTGTTGAGAGGTCTAGTTAGTATAGAACAGCCTGCCGTGTGGTAGAAAAACAGAGAGAAGTCCTGTACTCCTGGAATTTGGTTGCAGGGTTTTGATAGCTGCTGGAGAGAAATCAGTTGTTGAAAACAGTGCTTTGTTTTTTTGGTTTTTTTTTTAATGTTTTCCGGGAAGTAACCACTGTGGTGAATGCCTAGCCTGGGCAGTCCCTTCTAGCTATATGCACTTAACAGAGCTACCCTAATAAATATGCAATGACAAGGTCACTATTGTTCTCCTTTCCTGTGCTCCAGACTAGAACAACTGTTGCTGGGAATACTTGGTCAAGAAAGACAGTAACTTTTGATAATAATATGATTACATAAAACTATGTGATTAGCATTTTACTTAATGTAAAAGCCTGTGCTCTGTGTGCAGTTTGACCATGAGGATGTGCTGCAGACACTTTGCATTCACTTTTCCACCCTTCCATTTTATCATTCATTCAGTCTTTCACCTCGCCCTCTTCCACACACCTTCTTTTTCACGTCTTCTCTGCAAACTGTATTTCTATTCTGTTTTACCAGCAACTTCTGGTTAGTTACTCTTGTACTATCTTTTGGGGATTTGAAACAGGAGTATGGAAATGCAAGGATGCCCTAACATCAAGCTCAAGCATTTAGCTCAGCGTGGGCCGGTACTGAGCTGTTACCCTTTCCCTGTACCCAAGCCACAGGTCAGACAACAGCATTATTACATTCTTTTATCAAGATTTGAAAGAACAGAAGAAGAGTTATTGTAGATTTTAACTGCATCCATTAGAAGTCATTTCCTCTTAAACCACACACTATATCAATGAGTCCAACCCCAAGGATTCCTGTATTCTGTCACTACCAATCATGTTCACTGAATAAATCATAGCTGTATTGCTTCCAAAACTGATAGTGAGATATGTGTTCACCAAACAGAAAGGTTAAACACTTTTCCATTTTACTAATATTTTCAAATACAATGAAACATCATTAAAATCCTGGTAGTCCTCAATGCTGTCATGCTAAATTAACATGTATTTTTAAGAACAAGCAGAAGATATTTGAGTAAGAAAGATCTACCATAATGTTTTCCTTTTGTCCTTAAGTGTAACAGACAGTTGCTCCTTCCTGACCATGTTTCACTTTTCAGGGTTGTTGTGTTTGGTTTGGGGATGCACTGGAAGTGTAATGTTACCAAGTCTGGAAAAGAAAATAAGTGAGAGAGTTTCACTTTAGGCATTCACCTTTCCAGTTAGAAACACTTCTTTTAAATCTCTTGCATGAAATAAGAAGAGTATGTCAAAATAAAGGAAAGTTTGAATTATTGCTATGCCCAGCCTACTGGTAAACTATGAAAATCCCTACAGTATGTAACTGCTGAGATGAATTATATTATTGATGATTTTGGATAAAATTTCAATTCTAGATAGATCTGCAAGCTAGAATAGTTCAAAAAGGCAACATTAGGAGGTAATCTTCTTGCTGTTGCAGGAGTTGCAAAAGTACAGGAAGCCAACTGTGACATGCCTCTACTGACAACACTTGGGAAAGCTGCATTCACTCCCAACTTGGGAATTACATAGTTTATGTGTACGTTTGAAAAATTTACCTACATTTTCAGAAAAGACTGTGCGTGCAGGAGCCTAAGGGAACTTAAGGGAGTTAGGTACCTAGGACTCTACTCCAACGTGATGATTGATTCAAGCACTTGCTGTCCATGGGTATTCAAGCCCTGGCTCCCTATGTAGTCAATAGAGAGATGTAGTTACAACTTCTAAGTTTAGGGCCTGTAATGGAACTGGCTGTAGCCTCTAGGCTGTTCTGGAAATCCTGGTCAGCATCTGTACCTTTTGATGCCATAATACCTTTGGGTTTCTGAGTCACACTGTAACAGATCTAGCATGACATTCTCAAAGCTGCCAAAGCTTTCCTCCTTTACTGAATATATTGTTATCCTTTCAGCTATTTGTATGAGAAGGTAGTTGTGAACAGTATTAAGGTTGTGTATAGAAATACTTTGTTTAAAATTAATAATTGCTTATAGATGTTTAATAAATTGTTTTAAGTTCTAAGAAGTCAATAGGTTGCTTACAATTGTGTATATTTCCTGCTGACATTTTCATAAACATCTATTATGCATGCTGCTGGTGTTGGTAACATACCCTAAAATATCTAGCAATCAACTATTAACCCTGCAAAAGCCTTTATGACTTTCTGTGAAACACAGAGTGGAACCAAAGAGAGGATAGTTGTCATGTGAAAATGTATATGAACTAAAATTGCAGTGAGCCATGGGGATAGGTATTGGTGTAAGCTCTTTCATCTGTTTTGAACATGTTCTTTTGTCTCTTTTTTCAGTACTAATGAGTTTAAAGGCAACCTGTGTCAAGTAACGTCATGCTTAAAGAGACAAAGGAGGACAGTTTCTAAGAACATTACTGTTTTTTCTTTAAAATGAAAATTTATTAACTGATCTATTGGTTTATTCATTACAGTAATACAGAATCACAGAATCACAGAATCACAGAATCACAGAATCACAGAATCACAGAATCACAGAATCACAGAATCACAGAATCACAGAATCACAGAATCACAGAATCACAGAATCACAGAATCACAGAATCACAGAATCACAGAATCACAGAATCACAGAATCACAGAATCACAGAATCACAGAATCACAGAATCACAGAATCACAGAATCACAGAATCACAGAATCACAGAATCACAGAATCACAGAATCACAGAATCACAGAATCACAGAATCACAGAATCACAGAATCACAGAATCACAGAATCACAGAATCACAGAATCACAGAATGGTTGAGGTTGGAAGGGACCTCTGGAGGTCATCTGGTCCACCCCCCTGCACAAGCAGGGCCACTTGGAGCAGGCTGCCCAGGACCATGTCTGGACATGAATATCTCTGAAGAGGGAGACTCCACAACCTCTCTGGCTTACCTGTGCCAGTGCTGTCACCCCCACAGTGAAAAAGTGTTTTCTTATGTTCAGAAGGTGAAAAAACCCCCCTGTGTTTCAGTTTGTGCCCATTGCCTCTTGTCCTGTCACTGGACACCACTGAAAAGAGCCTGGCTCCATCTTCTTTGCACCCTCCCATCAGGTATTTGTACATATTGATGAGGTCCCCCTGAACATTCCTTTCTCCAGGCTGAACAGTCCCAGCTCTCTCAGGCTTTCCTTATGAGAGATACTCCAGTCCTTTAATCATCTTTGTGGCCCTTTGCTGGGGTGTGTCCAGTAGCTCCATGTCCCTCTTGTGCTGGGGAGCCCCGAACTGGATGCAGTACTCCAGGTTTGGCCTTACAAGTCCTGAGTAGAGAGTAAGGATCATATAGTACAGGGGAAGAAAAATATAGTGTTTTGGCTTTTTAATGCTGATTTCAATCTGACAAAACTAAATAAATTTAAAAAGATGTCTATCTGTGGCCTTTGTCGGTAACATCGCCTTCAGCAATGACATCTACATGCCAAGCCTGAATTCATTATTTTAAATGAGTTTCTTTCTCTCTTTATGCCTCCTCTTTTCTTTCATTCTAGCTATTGCCTTTTGTTACTTCTGTAGAAGCTGATCTCCCACAGCTTTTTTCTCTCTTTCTGCCCTCAGCATTACAGATGCCTGTTGGCATATTGGTTGCTCTTTTCTTTCAAAACCTTCCTTTTTAGTATTGCTCCCCTATTATTCTCATTTTGTTCTAACCTGTCCCGTGCTTGGCTGTGTTTCTTGTTACAGTCCTGATTTTCTTGCCCGCTGGAGTTTGTAGGATGTAACCTGGGGCTCCTGCCTGAGCTTCTCCAGCAGTCAGCACTCAGCTAAAACAAGACCCAAGCTTCCTCCAGATTTTCTTTCAGCTTTTTAGAGAATCAGGCTATGCTACACATTTCTGCCACTAGTCTCTTCACAGACTGAGCTCATGTTCTCCTGATGGCTGGCTGAGCCTGTGCAGGGTGAAACAGTTTCACCCTGGAAGTACCAGAGATTAATTTTACAAGGAAAAATCACCTGTTCTGCTATTTCTACTTCCTCTCCTTTCCATTAAAAGGTTTAATCTCTTCTGCCATTGTATCTGAAACCTCTGCTTCTGCTTGTCCTGTCCTCTGAATTGTTTCTCTCATTTAACTATAATTTGTGGTGCAGTCTCACAAGTGCCACAAATCCGCTCCATACCTTCCTTTCTATCTCTGTGCTACTTTGGTAGCGACAGAGTACTGCAAAATGATAAGAATGAGGTCCATGGCGCACTAGCCTTCTAATTATTTTTCCATATCTTTTCATTTTCTTTTTCTTCCTTTTTCTACCTTTCCTATTCCATCCATCCATTGCTTGTTATCATCCTAGGGTGTTTTGGTTTGTGTTTCAGCTGCATTGTATAGGGCCCCAAGCTGAGAATTTCTAATACCTGTTTGGAACCTGTGAGATCTACTATTATACATAAATACTTAAATATTAAAATATTTTGCAGAGCTCTGAGCAAATTTTTTAATATTCAACGTGTCCTAATTTTTCCAAAGTAAGAAAAATAATACATCTTGTTGTTTCATCAGATGTACGCACATTAGTGGGTGGGGAGGTCCTCAGTGAAAGCAGATGTATGGCCAGTGCTACTCACATTATTCCTTTTAGGCCCAGGGTAGGCAGAACAGGGCAGACTGTGTGGAAGGCAATGGATGATGGAAAAGGAGTGCTGATTCATAGGAAGGGTAACAAACCATAACAATCCAACTAAAGCCAAATGATGTTGGGAAAAACACTTGTCTAATCGGGTCTTGACATTAATACATGCCTTATTGTAAAGAGGCATTTCTGAGTGGAAAACAGCCCTCTGCTGTTAATGCAGGAAGTGGAGAAAAGAAAAATGAGAAGAAAGAAGATTTTAATTTTGTTTGACCCTGTAATATATTTATCTTGGGTCCATTCATTTCTTGTTTGTTTGTGTTTGTTGTTTTCAAAGTTTATAATATGACTTTCATTCTTTCTTCTCATATTTTTTCCCCTCAGCCCAACAGCATTGATGGAGATTCTTAGTATTTCCAGTTTCATTTCAATGGGTAGACTTGGTGCAACAAAGCGTTATTCAGAATAATCAGGATGGACAGAATCTGTCCTGGCACTTTTCAAAAGACTCTTTCTCAGGGTTAGAGAGAAATATTTTGGCTGACTGTCTTCTTTAACTTCTGCCTACTTTGCAGTCTTTGATATTTGGGAATTATACCAAATACTGTCCACTTCTCTAAGGGGCTGCCTGAATAGGAAATGTCTCCTACACAAAGCAGTGTTGCTTTAGGGAAAGAATTGTTGCTTGGCATGTTGATGTGCTTTCTGCTGATGTAGTGGGGTTCAGTACTTCATAACTGTCACTTTGATATTTTTCTGTGGACTACTAATAAAAATGGGGATTAGGGAATACTGCTGATCCCACTCCACAATAAATATTACTATGAAGAGAACTAATATGGAGTTTGTTTGTATCTGCTTGGAATATAAAGAAGGTGCACAGCAAAGAAAGTGGTAGTGGATTTACTATTAGAGTCTTTTTTTCACTTCTGTTTTGCCTTAGCCCTCCAGGTAGCAGCACTGTACTAGATTTGCAGTTGTTCTAAACCTTGCACACACTCATACTGCTAACTAGACTGACCTCCTTGACATGCAATGAACGTGTTTTTCATCATGCAAGTCAGAGTAATTTCCATTTCTGCATTTTAATTCTTCCCTTTTCACCTTGAAATTCCCTCTCTTCCTCCTATTGGAACTAAAGATTAGTTCTATAGAGTTAAAATAGTCAAACACACATGCATAGGAATGGGTCAGTTTCTTTGAGATATTATGAATTTCTTACAGTTCTGTACATTTTGTTCAAAAAACATTGATTAAAATTAGGCTCAGAGTTTAATAGCAATCATTGCTTCTGTAGCCAAGGATGTATTCCAAGATTAAATATTAGCCTTAAATGTATAATTTAATTCTAGCAAACAATTAGGTATTAGAACCCACTTCCATATCTGTTGTGTTATAAGCTCAGATCCCAGCCCACAGTATCATCAGCTCTCCAGCTGTGTGTCCTGTCTTTGTCCCGATCTTAACCCTTCCCCTATGAAATTGGTGTTGGCTTTGGCTCATGCAATGTCACACATTTGCCCAATGAGATCAACATCACTTCCATCCTGAAATGCAGCTGTCTTTCTCCCCTTTTGAGTCCAGATTGCCTACCCATAGCTCAGCCATTCTAGGCACCCCTCTATAGTAACATTTTTAAAAATAAAGAAGCCCTGGTTTAGGTGATGAAGTTTGGGGTGTTGGACTCTAGATATGGAAGAGTTAGTTCCATTTAGAAGTGGATGATTCCAATGGTATCTTATTGTATGAAATGGCATTGGAATTGCTGGGACTGCTAAGTATTTTTTAAAATCTACTTTTCACATAGCTTTTTCAGAAGCATTACATTAATTTTTTTCTTCCATAGGTATTAACATACTTGATTTGCTTTTGCTCCCAAGCCAGGGAAAGTATGTTGTGGGCTGTTTTTAAAAAAAAATTGTTGATTCAAGATTCATAATATGACTTCCAATCTGGTGTACTGGTTCTACTTTCCTCCAAGGAAGAAAGAGTCCCCTTTATTCCCTTGGGAGACTGTTTAATTGGGATGTATTAGAAAATTTAGCATATAACAATAATGGCTGTTTACAGAATATAAACTACTCACAAGAATTAACCAAACCTACTACTGTCTCAATAGTAATAATATAAAATATCTTTAACTTGAGGACATATGTTAGGCAACTGTTTTTTTTTTTATGATGTTTTTGTTTGGTTGTGGGTTGTTTTTTTTGAAATTGTCTTCTTCCTTTCTACTTTATAAAACATCCTCCAGATAGGAGGAACTGTGCATAAATTATTCATTCAGGTAACTGTTACATCATCCAGGCTGTCTAGGAAATTGCACTGTCATCTGAACTTTTCACCAAATAATGGGCAACCATTTTCTCAGGGTAATAGATGGTAAAGAGACGAATGAATAATAATTAATAACAAATTGTCTTCTTCCTTTCTACTTTATAAAACATCCTCCAGATAGGAGGAACTGTGCATAAATTATTCATTCAGGTAACTGTTACATCATCCAGGCTGTCTAGGAAATTGCACTGTCATCTGAACTTTTCACCAAATAATGGGCAACCATTTTCTCAGGGTAATAGATGGTAAAGAGACGAATGAATAATAATTAATAACAATTACAGTGGCAGGCCTCTCTTGGGATTTTTAACATCATGATCAAGGGCTAAAAGGAGCTGCTTTGAAGGAAAGATTTGTGGCCAGAGTCCCTAAACCCCACAGGCATTGCTTCCGAGTGGGTAGATTTCAGCCACTTCTGAGTCACAGAGCATTTTACATTGTCAATAATGAAATATTCGCAAGTCATTTAGACCCCCTGTGTGCAAAGCTGTCTTCTGATTTAGACAACTCACTTCAGTCTGCCTTGGCCAAATGTACCAAACATGGAAAATGGTGGCTTTCCAACATAGAGCTTTTGAACCACAGGCGTTTAAATATCACTTCTGCTGGCCTTTTCAGTGAGCTTTCATTTTAAGGATAGAGATTTTCACAGCATGTGCATCTTTCTGAGATTCATTTGTTCTTCCTAGGAAGCGGGAAACCAACCTGTAGAGTTCTGTTGGTCAACATGGAGAAAAGAGGGGAGCTGGACAGTGGATAGCTGTTGGGGAGCCAGGGGAAGGAAAGGGGCCCTGGAAGAGGAAGAAGCACAGTTGCATGGGTTTCTCATAGTGCTTCCTGGCACCTAAGTCTTCCATCTTTGCTCACTGATATCCAAACAAACTGGTGCCATGGCTGCAGAAGAGCAGATGCGTGGGCAGCTGGGACAGAGCAGACAGCGGGGTCAGTAGTCATCTGTGGTGGAAATCCTGTCTCATTATATTCCCACCCTGTCTGATGACTGAATGCCAAGCATGTATGTTAACATTGCTGAGTTAATTGTCTCTTGGCACTATGATAGCAACCGTTTCCAACCTCATGCTGGACTGGGTGGGTTTGCCACAACCATACAGTTCATATCAGACAAAAGGAAATTCAAACTTCCAGGAAAATCAAGTATGCATACAAAACTAAATCCCAGCAGGGCTGGGCAAAGGCCTGGTCTTCTCTAAAGCTAGCCACGGGTACAGAAATGTGTACATCACTGATTTATTCAGCTCAAAGATGAACCAACAGAAAATAAAACATATTGGAAGTTATACTTGAAGAATTCCCTTCCCTGGAGAAAGCTAATAAATTGAATACTGATCCTGTCCCTTTTTCCCCTCCAAAGTACTCTAGAGACATGAGACAAGCATTCACAGTCATGGAAAACTGGAAGATGGGAGAAGGCCCTTGATGCTGAAATGCAGCCACCACACAGTAATATCTTTCAAGTTCTCGGCAAAGAAGACTTTCTTATCTTTTCAGAAAGCAGCATTTTTGTGTATGGCTCCCTTGAGAAAGCACAAGTTAGGTTTAAATTTTGAAAATTACCTGACCTTAACATAGCCCTCTCCTGAAAGAGGAAGGAATACAGGGAGTGAAATCCTCCCTTTCCAGCAGCATGTTAGTTCAGCAAGTCTTTTGGAAGCCTGCATTAGACATGGAGAACCTTCTAGTTGTCAGAGCTTCCCACTGGATTTTATGGATTTCAGTCCAAAGCTAACAGCTTTTGAAGATCCTCCTCCTACACTCCATTCTCCTTTGGCAGCCTCTACACTAGTCATATGGAACAAGGGATGGTATTTCAAAATGTTATGGTTAGCTTGTACAAACCCTATTGACCATCTTCTGAATGAATGTTGCGGCAATATTACATATGGCTGTTGTCTAGGGAGCTTTTAAGAATTCAGAATCATATGCTATGAGGTAAAGTTAGAAGAATGAGATCTGAAAACAATTTAACAAAATAGTTTTTGGTAGTTCAATACAGTCTTTTGCTTGATCTGCAGCTCTGGTAAGAGAAGGCAACAAAACAGGAGGATGCTGGAGGATAAAGAATAATATAGAAAGAATTATAAATGCCATTCCCTATATTAGTAGCTCAACCTTACTTCAAAAGCTATGTTCAGTTCTGGGTACTTGATCTCAAAAAGGATAATGCAGAATTAATTGAGGTTCAACAAGAATGAATGGGGGTATGGAAAAATGCTTGTAAAAAGGGAGGTTGAATTAATTGAGGCTTACAGATTAGGTATGTGACTGTTGCAGTTCAAAGTAATGCTGAAACTGCCATTGATCTTAATTGAACAACAACAATGACCAAACCAATCAAAGGTGACACAATAAAAACACAGAAGATAAAAAGAAGCATATTATGAAGGGGAACCTGCAACTGCTCTGCAGAGGAGGAATTAGGAACTCTAGACAGTAGCAAGTAAGCTTAAACCCTCTGATGAAATGAATGTTTGTGCACAACATACACAATTAGATTATGCTTCTCATGACCATCAGAAGCTTGAAGGCCAGCAGCCTTAGCAGGGGCTAGAAGAAGAATGGCCACTTTATTAAGAAGGCAAAGATCCTGAGTTACAGTGGCACTTCTAAAGGAGCATCAAATTGTAAAGGCTTTGGGACTCTTCCAAACACTCAGACCTTGAGGCATTTAACATCTTCTACCTGACAGATGAGGATAAACATTATTAAGGTTAAACATTATTAAGGTTCAAATTGTATCTGCTGCTTTATGAATTCTTACATGTAAGATGACAGCCCCTCTCCCAGGAACAGGAGTTTGTGCTGGGTGTTCTGGTTCTGCCAGGCAGCCTTTGAGTTTCTACAGCCTGGCAGAAGAAAACTCTCCCAGAGTCTATTTCCCCTGAAACCATTGCCATTCAGCTGAGGACACTGCACTTGTGCATTTACTGATTTCTACTACAGCTTAAGAAATTCCTTAAGAGGCTTCATCTGTTCAGTAAGGATGGAAAGGAAGTCCTGGCTGCCTGGACTGTTGTTCTGTCAGGGAAATGAAGCAGTGTTTGTTCTCATGACTCTCCTTATTTTGATGGTCTGCTTCTCCTCCTTGACCCTTAGCCCCTCTCCACAGCCACAGCCCAATCTTACTTTTAAATTGTATTTGCTCCCTTGTCCCATTCTGTAACTCTATCGTTGTAGGGTTGATGGGTGTAATTCCTTTTTGTCCAGTCACATGGTACCACTCTCAAAAGGAGCCCTGTTAAAGCCAAACAACACAAGCTCCCATTTGTGTTTTCAATTACACATGTGTATTAAATCACCACCAGCAGTAACAGAACTGACCCCTGTCTACACCTTTCAGACACGGGTGAGGCATCCTTTGATGTCAGCTTTACAGGCTCCTGCTCTTGGCATCGCACGGGGGCTCTTACTGCCTATGGCTGTGATTGGAGACAAATGTCTATTTCCTATTCAGTGATCCTAAGACAATATATAGTGGCAAGTATGTTTTAGTTAGTTTATTTTCCAGGGGTTTTGTTCCTCTTTGACTGTTCTCTTGCCACTGTTCCTGTCTGTGGCAACCATTTTGTCTTCTACTTGCCACCAACTTCAAAAATGTGCTTTTTAATCATAACATTTTCAAGGGATTGTTTGCATTTTTATTGCCTTTAAAGAGTGGGGTATGGAAAAGGTGGTAGAAACTCAGTCAAAACTAGGATGGAGGAAAAAATAGGAGAGATGATGATGTTCTTAAAAGCATTATCTGGATGAAAAGGAACTGTAAGGAATAAAAAATATGACTCAATCTGTATAACATTCTGACCCGGGATTTCTAGCATGTCAGGTTAGGTAACCTCCAGAAGTCCCCTCCAAACTAACTTTTTAGATGAGTCTGTGTTTCATCATGTCATGTAGCTATTGCATGGGCATTAGGGCAGTATGATTACTACCCGGCCAAGAGGACAAGGATTTCTTTTGCACACTGTCTTTGCATTTCACCCAATTTAACACATTTCAAATTTCTCTTCAACTTAACCTTACTCGTGAATTCTGTGAGTCTTCCCAGGGATTACAGCAGCAGTATACTACTACTGTTACTGATGTGAATGAGCTCCACTTTAGCATAGATTATCCCTTACCCTATTTTCAACATTTCTGAAGAATAAATGTTATCAATACATTTTTAAGAGCTTAGGCTTAGTATCAAATTTGGTAATTTTTAAGCACTCAGCATATTTTGATCATAATGAGAATATTCAGTGCTGCTCCTGTCACTGCTGCAATAGATCAATTGATCGGATAGAAGTATAAACTTATAAACTAGGAGGAATGAAAATGTTACTAACATTAGTTAGTGATGACTGTATTTAACCATAGGTGGATCTAAAAAAACCACAGATACCTGAGTTGCTTATGCTGAACTGTCTTTTTTTTCCCTTAAAAAAAAGAAAAATGTTCTTTTCTGACCCCATGAAATGCAGGATGATGCATTTGATTTATTGTAGCAAGGCCTTAAGTTTGTGACTGCTACTTGTAATCAGAAACAGTATTTTGTTTTGGTTTTCTTCTGTTTAAACAATGTTCTGTGTTAGGATCAGGTGACTGATTTGATTCCAGTTTAGTTTTACTTGTCAGATTGTATAATGTAACCATAGGATGAGTGTAGGAGATGCATGACTAGCTTTGGCTGACTCAGAAGCTGACCGTGCCAAGGGAATTTTATAACTTGCTACTACAAGAAAGTGAATGTTCAAAATTATTGCCCAAATTTTTACTTGGGTCTTAAGCAAACACCTGTATTTACATAGTCAGTCGTTTGCCTGTAAGTCAGTTAAGTGAACACATTCATTTCGTTCCCCATCTACTGTAATTGTTCAGGAGGCATCCACAAAGATACCAACTCTGCTTTGTTGTTAGATCTTGCTAAAAATACCAAGTCTTCTAACAATAAATTCCAAAGGTTAGGAAAGAATTGTGTTTAAAATAAACAAAAGACAAGCAACCAGACCTCCCTCCCTTTATCTATGTAAAACATACTGCCTGACAATTTTATGGCATTTCTTCTAGTTTGGGGTATATGACCAATAAGGCCTCTTATTTCACCATTTATAGACTTAGCTCAGTCTTTTATGTAACTTCCAAGTTCATCTCTAAATTAAGCAGTTGCAGCCTTTTCCCTTACAATAATATATTGAGCATCTCTCACTTTGTCGCTGGTTTTCTGGTTGTTTTTTTGAAACCATACGGCAGGATGTGCTCTGTTACTTTTCCCCTGATGTAGTTTGCTTTAGTTGCAGTCAATGGAGTGAAGTGTAGGGTTTTTCTGCCACCATTAGGGTGGGAGGCGTACTGCAGCAGCTCAGAAGCAATGCTGGAAGGGCCCTTAAAAAGGCAGAAGAACAGGGACTGAAGAAGCACTTTCTTATACCTGAAGAGCTTTCAAATTTATGTAGCCAAAATAAAAGAGGCTAGAGCCCCTTGTTCTTGTCCTGCAGTCCAGAATAAGGGCAAAAGTGCATAATTGCAGGTAAAATAGCAACGGGTACAGTGAATGAAAACTTAGATACCCATCTACTGTAAGTGAAAAATTTAGTAAGAACACTTCATTTGCTCCTATCTGGAACCAGCAAGTGGCATGAGAGCAGATTATCAGCTGAGATTCCTGATAAAGAAAGCACTTTGCTGTGACTAGTTAGGAATCATTGTAGCTAAGTTAGACGTAATATCATATCCAATCACTGAAAGTAAGTTGAGTGTCCCACCTTTGTAAATTATCTGCCAGGAATGGCCTGCATCACTCTCAGTCCTCTGAGTTCACGGTTTGTCCTAACATGTCAGTAAAGCTTGCTGCAAGTCCAGCCACTGTCTGCATGGAGTTCGAGTCCATCAGTGACTCCTTGGCTTGTCAACCAAAAACTGTGAGCTAGTAAAACTATGAAATGTATTTCCAGGGTCCTGTCTTCACCAAAGACCAAATTGGTCAGGGTGCCACTTACTTACTTTTCAGAATCAACCAATGTTACTGATTCACCAATCCCACAGTAAGGGGTGACATGTTTACTTAAGTTCATAACGTAAAATTGAATCACAAAAGGAAATAAAATGCTTTTGGTGGAGTACCTTCAGTAAATGTGGAAGGGTATAAGAAATGGCCAACCTGAGAAAAGACTTCTGTTATATTATGTATATTATCTTATAGAAAATAGGTGTATAGAGACATGTTTTCTGAGAAGGGGCTGTTCTTTTATGAAACTATATGTTGCATGACATATAAAACCTATAGTACATTACCTATAGGACCTCAATGCTGAAAGATCGATGCATTTCCTTGAAAGAAGACATTGCTGTGCACCTGCCCACAACAATTAAAGACTTGAACTAGCTCTTCAGAACTATTTAAAGACTTCAGGAAAATGTGATCCCTTCAGAAGAATTCTGAATGGTTTGCATGGAGAAGTCAGATTCTCAGATTAGTACAGCATCATGAACACTTCCATGCCCCCTTCCCTCCTCCCCAGTGTCCTGCCTCTGTCAACCTGGCTTTGGAAAGATGATTGAAAGTACCACTGACACTAAGGAGGGCATTCCATAGCCTTTAGTGAGCTTTGGATGAAGCCAGAGAGATTACCCATTTGTTTGAGATCGTGATAACAAGCAACATACTGCCCCAGAAAGTGGGATTGCAGGCTGGCAGTGCTGATATGAGAATATTGTGCCTTGACACTTTGCTCCCTTGAGTACTTTTGTTTTCACCATCAGCTTTTTTTTATTATTATTTTGGGGTGATTAAAAAAAAAAAAGTTATTTGTATTCTCTTTTATATAGGATATAAACAGCCACAGGTAGAAATGTCACATTATTGGAATTGACTTTTGTAAATTTGTATTATATTTGCTTTCATTGCAATGAGGAGTTTGATTTGATTTTTTTCCCTCAGGCTGATTACTAGCATTTTCCCTAAAAACAGTATAGATGGGTCTCAAGATTCTGAGATTTGCAGTCATTAAAATATGAAGTAATCAAAGATTGTCTTCTCAAAACTTTAAAGAAGGTATGTCTAGGAGGAATCCTTCCTATTTTTCAAACCATCAGACAAATGCCCCTTTACCTTAGTACAGCCCAAGAAAAGCTGGATCAGATCAAGTATCCACTCAGCCCTGTATCTTTTATTTTCTGGGAGCAGTGAGAAATATTCAGGGAAAGAGCAGTGAGATATAGGATTAGATGATAGGGTGAAATCAAATCGTCACATGTATTCCTCCCACTGCTAGTCCTGAGGAGGACTTGTAGCTCTCCTTATACTCTTCCTCCATGGCAGTAGAAGGATCAGGCAGGGAAACCTATATCTCACTTTTGACTCAGCTGCTATCAGTTCTTGGCAAGTCACCTCACGTTGCTCTGCTTTAGTTTGCCCACCTGCAAAATGACAGTGATAATGCTTTTGCCTTTGAAAAAACATCCTGGGGTCTGCTGTAAAAAGAAAAAAGTATGGATACTTATAGCTGGAGCATTCTCCTTTGTTTCACTGGCCACCTCTAGCAGTCTTCTTGTCTGTATCTTGCTGCCTATCTGTCTCCATTAAATCTAATCTGAAAATATATTTTTTGCTCTTTTTCACATATTTCCAGTTCTCTTTTCTCCTGGCTATTTATGCATTGTTTATCTCTGCAATTTTATTATTGAACAGTTCTACAGATTTCTCAAAGAATACTTAAACTGTTATTCTGTATCTAAAAAGTCTTTCTTGTATGGCATATTGAACAAGCCTCACACCTTTATTGTCCCATAGGGTCAGATTTATCCACAGTACAGCAAGCAACTAAAATTGGACCTCCTTCTTTGGTTGAAAAGTGTTACCTCCTGGATAACTTTGCCACTACAGGAAGAAAATGCATAATAATCCCTCAGCTCTTCAATTATTCTAGGAAAATAAGTTCAAGTTTTCAACAGAAACTGTTGGAGGCCATCTGGCTATGGCTTGCTATGTGTGAATTGTCCATGATCTTTCCTATATAGCAAGACCACTGTTTTGGCCCACGCTGGTCATCTCTTTAGCTTCATTCTTGAGAAGGAACCATAGCTTCAGCATGATGCTGAAGTAGGGCCAAATGAAAGTACAAGCATAGCATGTAAGTGTTTGCCACCACTATAGGTATGATTACAACAGAGGCTTAATATTCTTTTTCTGCTCAGCAAGGTATGTTTCTGTCCTCACCTAAGTGCAAAAGACTAAAAGAAGTGGCTGAAGTTGGCAGGCCAATGGGAACAGTAACTCTGAAGGGGAACATGGCTCTATGCATCTTTAAACAACGTTAACTCTGCACCCTGCTGTTGGGAGATTTCCAGGGTACACCTAAGAAAGAGGATGCAGGGTTACAACTACAGGAAGGACCACATTATAGGAAATAAGGCCCTGGGACCTACATTCTTGGCTGTGAAGTGCAACTGGGTGGATATCCTGCTCCTAGCACACTGGACTGTGTTGTGCTGGGCAACAGACGTGTCTTTGCTGTTTTTCTCATTTCATTCCAATTATTAGAATTTACATGATTTTGCTGATCCTCCTCCATTAACTCTAATTCCATTGCTCAGGATCTCTGGGGATTACCTTCCCTCAACAGTTTCACGGCACAATTTGCTTGAAAAATTAGTTTTTGGGTTTTTTTAAACAACTGGTTTCCCTGTAGGAAATGCACAGACCAGCTGTGAGTGAGTGATGATTATGAGGGAAACATATGGTCCTTCACTGTTGCACCCTATTGAAGCTCAGAATGATATATATAAACAAAAAAAAAAAAAAAAAA
>NW_008794665.1:12459229-12467535 GCF_000699145.1 Aptenodytes forsteri
GCTAAGATTTTATGGCAGGAAAAGTTTTGAAAAAATGACTGTCCCTTTGTAAGTGTTGTTTCCTCGCCCAAATTTAACACTAATTGGCCTTTTCTTGCAAGCACTGTGATGACTAGCCTTCTTGGATAATGTATAGTGAACCCCAGGCTTACATGAAAACATGCATAAAAGTAATGGAAAATGTCTTGCAGGGCTTATCTTTCTTAGATAATGGCAGAAAGCTGATACCAGTGAGGAACTTCTATAGCACTGCTTTATTCACTAAAACGAATCAAAATTCCAAGAATTATGCCTCTTCCGGCAAAAAAACAAAGTGGCAGACACAATCAATTCCCTGTGAGGTTGGGTTTTGTTGGTTTTGTTGGTTTTTGGTTTTTTTTTTTAAATCTGGCACTGAATTGTAAGGACATTATGGGAACACAGACAAATCCTTACTGTAGCACGAACAGTATTGCACCCGCCAACTAAACTGTCCAGTCCCTTCCAACCCAAACCATTCTATGATTACCAAATTTGGCACCTGCAACAGTGCACGTAAAGAGGAACTGGATCCTCAGGAGGCCTAGCTGTTTAGGAGATTTCCTAGACTGCATAAAGGAAGTTGGGTAAGTTGACATGTAACGATTTGTCATTAATTTGGAAGGCAACACTTTCTTTTGGTTAATGGGATGATAAGGCAAGACCACTTTGGGGTGTGTAGATTTACTGGATTACAAGTGGCTTAAAGCTTCATGATGAAAACATTTTCTTGAAACACTTATGAATTTGGGTTGTTCTGATGCTGAAGATCTTTGAGATTTTTATAAGGTCTTTGTGAGATTACTAGTAGTATTAGTGTGGAAGCAAGATAAACAAATATGAACTAATATTTCACCACTGCAATAAATACTCAATGTATAGTGGTATATATATGACAATTCAATGCTTTAAATTAGTATGAAGCTGAAAAGGTACCAGAGAGTCTATCTGAGGGGATATAAGCATTTTCAAAAGTGATACCTTTAAAATCTGCACACACTCTTCTGCCAAAGACAGGATGTTGTGACTAAAGAAGGGATGACAAGCTGTTAGACTAGCTTTGTGAAAGTAGGTCTTTCATCCTAGTAATAAAGAACACTAATTTTACTTCTTCATCCTGTTTAGGTAGCCCTATGATTTTAATAATAGTTTGAATAAGACTAGTCAGAAACATTTAAGAACAGTAATCCTTGTGAATGGGACCCTTCCAAAGGCAATGGTCAACAGCTTGTGGTATGGGCTGCCTGTCTCCCACACTAGTCAGGAGAGTTCTTTTCTTTTTGTAGCTTTCTCTCACGCCTGTTGGCTCTGTGTCCACAATAGGTACAGCTGTGCCAACACGGTGACGTTAGATGGTGATCAGAATCCTATCGCAATCACCGGCTATGTCCATGCATGTCTAGGCTCCTCATGGGTCACATCCATGAGCCTCACTGACAGGGCTTGATTGGGTCATTGTCTCCCCCACAAAGTGAGCACAACTGTTTCATGTGGCCAGTTTTGGATCTCTGTCCTCCATAATTGTCTTGGCTGCCAGTGTTCACACCCAGAAAAGCCCTCACTCCCTTCCTATACCCATGGGCCAGAGAGTGAGGGATCTGAAGATTACCTGCTGAAGCATAAGACAATGCAATCATACAAAGTCTTTATGGCTCTGAAAGAGCAGGGCCAAAAGGGAAGCAGAAACAGAACTGAAGGAGTTGTTTCAGAAGCACTAGGATGGGAGTTGTTGGAGGTGTAGGTTGTACTCATGAGAACCTGGCAATTACTAGACCAGCTGTGTTCTCCATTTCCATTTTCTTTGATGTTTTTCAGGATTTGGTCAACACCACCAGTATTTTTGATATGTATAACATTTTTGGATGGGAAGTACGAGAGTTAATGAAATGAAGATTTTTAAGAAACCATTTTCCTCTGGAAAGATATTTTTATTAAACATCTTGTTCTAGCTCTATCCACTGGATAGGTAGCATAACAGAGAGAAGCTGTTCTTGGCAGGAAATATTAAGAGAGAAAGGTGAAAGCACCTATCTCTCTCAGCATAATTACTTCCCCAGAAAATAGTAATAGACTACAGTATACAGATTCTGCTTTCAATTTTCTTTCTTTGAGATACAATTATTATGCTGTGGAACCTATCCAGTTTATAGGAATTGTTTTCAGAAGAGGGGTGGATTGGGTTGGGGGCAGAACTTTTCTTGTATGAAATTTATCTATTTCAGGCCTTTCTGTGTTGCATCTGTATAAAAAAATGCTCAGAGTATGCATGAATATCAGGACTAGAAAAATGCCACCAAAATATTTCTCCCCACAACTAAATTAAAAATCTTAAAAGTGGTTTATAATTGAAGGAGAAACTCCTCTACCCCTCATTCAAGTGAAAAAAAACAGAGATGCTTCAAAATAGAAAATTAGTGCAGTTTCTGATTCACAGGAAACCATCCAATCAAAAATTCATTTACTTCACCTCAAGTGAACGAGATGACTCTAGATAGATTCCTATCCATTTGAGCTAGCAATGCCAGCAGCACATCTGAATCAACTCTAAGGTCAGCCTGCCACAGCTTCAAGTTTTGCAAAAAACAGTCCAGAGTGAAGAAGCAAATGGAAAAAACTTTCAAGAACTTCTAAAGGTGGGGAAGTTGGGGTGTAGTCAGAGACAGTAAGAAAAAGGGAATGCTTTTCCATTTTATGTCCTCATGGGTTAGTACAGTTTTGAGCAACTATTCTGAAATCATCAGGCAATCTCATCAGCATTGCTTTGCCTCTGAAGTAACTACAGAGTCTATCCTCAAGTACATAAGCACAGTTTAGGTTGAATATAGTGAATAACATAACCTTATGTAATTTCTGATACTGTAAATACTCACTGCTTGTAGGGACTTGTCCAGTTTTTGATTCTTTCGGGCTTAATGGGAGATAGCCTAGCAAGCTACGTAGATCATACTCACTAGACCACATTAATAGTGTAATTCATAAATTGCAGCAATCTATCCAAATGATATTCCATAACTTGTGCTTTTCCCCAAGGTACTACTGGCTAAACTATGTACATTGAAGAACAGCATGATGGCATTGCTTAGCCAGCCTGAATAATGAATTCCTAGGGGCCAAATTCAATACTGCAGAAACTCCAGGGAGGAGTTTCCTAGTATTACACCAGGGTGAATTTCTCCCCATTCATCTAAATGCATATGATTGAAAAAGTTATGTATGAAGGCAGGTAGAGCTTTTGTTGACTAACAGGGAGAAGAGCATTAGATTTGCTTTCCTCTTTCAATATCTGAGATGTCCAGAAAGTGAAAATTACTTCCAGGGGAAAATTGCATCACAGAATGCATCCCAAATTTGCATGAGAAACACACACACATACACACACATTTTAATTGGAGAAAGTTTTCGAAAGCATCAAGATTTTAGATTTCAATTTACTGCCTTTTCACTCTTCAACAAGCAATAAAAATCCATGGGCAAATTCCAGGAGACTGAATCCTGACTTTCATGCTCCTTCATGTCTCTTTTTCCATCTTCTCCTGGAAACTGCAAGTGAGGAAGATAGAGAATACACGCACAGACTTTCCAGGAGTCTGTCTACAGACAAGCAAATAGAAACAATCAGGCTTGCAGGTAGCAACCTGCCAGTTTCCATTTTTCCTCTGAAAGACAACTTTGTCCAGCATAACTACAGTTTTCCAGTGAAAACATTTAGGCTTGTTAGAAAGGAACTTTTAATTTGGAACTGCACATGCACAGAAACATCAGAGGAACTGTAATTGCCATCCTCAACAACCAGGGAGATTTAAAAAAACATAACAAAACAGAAAAAACTCACACCAAAAAAACCCCCAAGCAAACAAAAACCCCAAACTCAAAGGACTAAAGAGAAATTGGCTTTCATAAGTGTTCTTCCCACATTCTTGCAGCCACACTCCACATATGGAGAGCATCATATCTTATTGCAAGTTCAAAATTGTCCAAGTAGAGGAATCCAAGTGGAGGTAAGGGCAGACAGAAAGAGAGGAAACTACCTGTCTTCTAGCTCCCTTGTAAATCTACAAACTCTCACACTATTGCTTAACAACAACAGCTGGCTATATATGTGACCACCTAATCCCACCCTCTTTCAGGCCATGTGAATTTAGGAGGATGCAGCTTTTGCAGTATGTTACTTTAGCTTTGGAAGAGGTGGCAAGGTTTTTCCTTAATAGTTACCTGTCAGGATGTCTGATAGAATAACGAATATATAAAAGCTTTTAATAGAGGACTTTTTTAAAAAAGGAATGCCTTGTTTGTGGAACAAGTTTCAGAGATGATGAATCTATTTTGTACAAACCACTAAATAATAGTAATGGAGCAGGAGATCTGCCTTTTGTAAAGAAATCAGAGAGGGACTGAAAAGGTGAGGTAGCAGGGAAACTTAAGATATCATGCTTCATTTTCTCACTGTGCTGTTTCAAATTTCCATTGCAGTAGGAGCAGCTGAAGTGGAAAAATAAGTTAGAAGAGAAGAAGAGAAAATAAATGCCATCCATTTTGAGGAGCTGCATCCTAAACTGCAGGAGAAAAATGGAAATAACTAGAAGCTAGTACTTGAGTATGTTCACAATAGAAAGATGAATCTTTTATATGGAGTGTATAATAAAAATCAGCAATGCTTTAAACCCTGAGAAAAGAATTATGCTCTGTTCAGTATAACTAATTTACCTACCATAAATCTGGATAAAATAACACTTGATTGAATAAATATGGAAAATATTGAATAGAAACAATTCTCTCAGGGAAGAAGAAATTTGACAAAAATTGGAAAAGCATTTTCCAATGGTTGCTGCCTAGGTAAAAAAGGTAAGTTTGCTTTTCTCAAAGTGACACTTTTTCTTCTAATTGCAGTGAGCAATACAGGTGACTTGCTAGGGTTGTGCAAGCCAGCTTCCTAGAGGAAATGTTTCTATTGAACTCCTATTTGAACTCTTAATTTGAAAGGAGTAGGAAAGGGGGACAGACTCCAAAAAGACAGCAACCATGGCTACTAATGAAGCACCTTTCATGATTCCCAGATTCACTGTGGGGATGAAACACTACTGAATTGATGTACTTCAGCAGTCAGTGATCACAGGCCAGAAATTTTAACTATTGGTACCACCTGAGATGAAGTCATCATGATGCCTTCGAAGGCTTTGTATATCTTAACTTCTATTAGTCAAAGTAGACTTTATAGAATAATAGATTAGCAGAGACAATCTTTAGTTACCTATTTTTATAGTCTCATCTGGTAATAAGTTTATTTAATTATTTATTTACTGCTTAAGGTGTACATTTATTGTCCCAAAGGGGTTCTGTACAGCAGTAGGCAGATAATATTTATCTGGATTAAGAGTATTTTTCCATTATGAAAAAATGTTGGATGAACTGTATGGCATCTGGAACACAGAATGGGTAGGATTCACCTCATCCAATTTTACCTGTGATTAAAAGAGTGGCAAGTATAAACTAATCGTCTAGGCCCTCTTTGTAATCAGTGGAGAGAGCACTAAAACCAGAGGCTGATTCATTCCCTCCCAACAGAGACGGGATGAATCACCATCTGGAGGGTTGATGTTTCATTCTGTCTGTAAAGAAAGTCTAAAGTTAAAGTTCAGGGAGGTAAATCCCAGCCTATCTGGATTATTTTAAATTACATAATAATTCTCTTTTATTTCTCCCTCAAAATATTCATTGAAATGACACACTATGGTAAAAAGTTAACCTCAACTTTTTGGTGAGCACTGTTTTGTAACTCTCACAGTCCATGCACGAGCCCTTTCCCAAAATATGTATATTCATAGCTTCAACAGGAATTGCATCTGTTAAGCTTTGAGATGGCTGTAGGTGCTGGTGGTCCCTGTCTGCTGATCATTCTATTTGGCAGCAATCACCCAGCCCCAGCTTGTTAGACACAGCATGGCAGAGCGTCCTTGCTGAATGACTTGCATGCAGCATGTGTGGTGTGTGCTAGAATATGCAGCCTTTGCAAGGTGGAAGCTGTTCAGAGCCAACTTCCTCATCCTTGCTGCAGAATTGGTAATGTCATTCAGTGACACCAGTTGGTGTTCTTGTATGGGATTACAGATTGCAAGTGAATCCCTGCAATGTGTGAAAGGGTTCCCGTAAAGCTGCCATTCTTTTCCCAGTTTGGGGAAAATCTGGTAAGTGTGATTTCTTTTCATGAGTTCTAGGGTTGCCACCTTTCTATTGTCTTCAAAGCTGGCATTTTGTACCCTAAAAAGGTATGGCAGTCATACAGCATGTGTGTTCTACATGTTTATCCCAAAGAAAGGTGCTATTCATGAATTTTAGTGAATCTTATCTAGGTACCATGATTGTGTTGGGCAAATACACTCTAGCTAAAGCCATAACAGAGGCAAGGCTAGTTGTACCTTCTGCAGTGATTATGACTTACTTTTTTGTGGCCATTACAGAGGCATGGGAGGCAAACCCAGTAACATGTCCTTTTTATGAGATCATTTAGGAAGGTCACTTTCCTCACGGTGATCTTGATTAAATTTTAGTAAAGGAACTTGCATGTGGTGCCTAGAAATTTGTCATGTAGCTTCTCTCATTTCTTTTTCTATTGTTCAAGTGTGAATTTGTGAAGGTTGGTGTATTGTTGGGCCTCGTTGAGAAGTGGCTCTTGTGACCTGTCATTATGTTCTTGGAATGAATGCTTTTATTAGGTACTCAGGTGTATCTCCAAGCAACTTTACTGATGTCTCCCTCCAAACATTGACTTGGTCATCAGTTGTATGACTTTCTACATCTCCATGTAGTGCCAATGACCAGGCACACTCCTCAGGCTCTGCAATTGTCTTGTTAACACCATTTATTCTTTGGACTAGACTCATTTCATCAATAATACAGACAGATGGCTTGGTATGGTTTCAGCAGGAATCAGATTCTATCTTACCCTTTATCTAAAGTTGCCTTATTTGGTTTTTTTTTATAACAATCCATCTGATGTTGCCATGCACTGTGAACTTGGCTGTGAGATTTGTTGATTCTTTTCTGATCTCCAACTTTCTGCTTCAAGCAATAGTTAATATGTTTCCAAATAACTTCTCATCTCCTATGAAAATTACTTCATTTCTGATGTATTTACAACCTCTTTCTTTCTGTAGGTATTTGCAGAAAAGAAAAAAAAAAGGTAATTCTCTTTAGTCACCTGGACATGAAATTTCTGATAAAGAGTCTAACCATCAGAACCATATGTGTAAACATTGTATACTTGCTCCCCTATTCTCTATCCTCTGAAGTATAACTAGTAATAACTAGTAGATCCAGCTGCCCACCTATTCTACAGCATTTCCAATAAAGCTGCAGCATCTCCTCAGTTCTTGCAAACATTAAGTATCTCCATGACTTCAAGTTGTATGGCTGCATTGGATCTCTCTTGTCTCAGACAAGTGTTTCAGTGATCAAGTTAGATAGCTACTTACAGTTCTTTGTTTGAGATGTTTCCAAAGGAATTTGAAGACTCAAGGTGGAAATTATTTTCAAGCTGCTCTAAGAAATTTCTTCATATATAACATTGTGAATGGGTTACAGTGACAGTGTCCTTCAGAATTGCAATTTGATCGCAAATCTGGGATGCACTCAGAGGCATATTCTATGTATTAATGTCCCAAACTGACAGTAGATTGGCCTTAGGTTATTTTGAAGTTGCATTAATTATATTTTTCATGTTTGCTTATTTGGCGGAGTGTTTGTTGGCTTTTCTTCTGCTCCTTAACACCAGGGATGGCATGTTTATGCTTCAAACTCTCAATAGAACTGCAGGTATTGTGAACATTAACAAAACTTTGCCAACATTGTGCATATAGGAGCAGAAATCCCCTGATGCTCTGTTATTGAGTTTTTACTTTGGTAAGTCTCTTGGAGAATCTCCTGCAGCAGAAAGGTTGTTGCCTATAAAAGAAGACCAATGACCTATACACTAAGCTTATCTGATTCAAATTTTGACTCAGATGACAGTTTACTGCCTTTTCTCACAGACAAGTGAGTGTTCATTGAGTTGAATGGAGGTACAGCAATTGCAAATGTTAAAGGATTGAAATCATCTAGGACTCTTGATTTCATTCCTTTATATATCATCCTTTCTCATCTGGATATGTGACTGTCTGGGCTAATCACTTTTTGGATTACTGGACTTGTAATTGCATGCTTGTCGTGGTTTAACCTCGGTCGGCAACTAAGCACCACGCAGCCGCTCGCTTACTTCCCCCCACCCACCAGTGGGATGGGGGAGAGAATTGGAA
>NW_008794665.1:12468198-12476425 GCF_000699145.1 Aptenodytes forsteri
CTGAAAAGTCCTTGGCTAGTGTAAGCATTACCTAGCAACAACTAAAACATCGGTGCGTTATCAACCTTGTTCTTATCCTAAATCCAAAACACTGTACCAGCTACTAGGAAGGAAATTAACTCTATCCCTGCCGAAACCAGGACAATGCTGTAAGGGAATCCTTCAGAAGCATAGTTGTGATTAATCACCCCAAGCACTTTATGGTCCCATGTGTTTTAATTGATCCTGCCTTGTTTCTATCAAGATCCAGTAATGAGCCACACATACTGTCTTATGCTTGTAGACAGAAAAAAAAATAAATCTAATTTTAAATGAAACATAGTATTTTGGATATGGAACTGCCTTACAGTGAATGTGTGCATTGTATTGTGAGTGAACACTTACCTTCAGTGAAGTAAGAATTTGCTGACAATTCAACTGATGGAGGGATATCAGCATTGCCAAGGAAAAGACAGCTGTTAATAGCCCAGGACTAAGATATTGAAGCTACCTACTGGGTCAGTTCAACGTATTTAATCTTGGTTAAGCCAGTGGGTAGCTGAGGGCAGAAAACGACACTTTTATTTGATTTAATGCCTCTTCCCCCTCAGTAAGGATCTAAATGGAGTATAAGAGCTAATCTACTCTTAATAGTCTTATTTTCTAAGCACAACTAAAGGAAGCAGAACTGGCTGAAAATTAGACTGGCAGTCAGAAAGCTGTGAGTATCTAACAGTTCATCAACTGGCCCATACATGGTAAGGAAGACTCTTAGGACAAAAGTTAATCAGTACCTCTATGGTTCCTTTTCCTGTGACTACATAAACTCTCATAACTGTATTTTCTATTTGGAATTTTGTCAATGAATATTTTTATTTCTTTTATGCTAATATGACTTGAGGTAAGCATTATGTCAAGGTGATTGTTTGTCCTTAAGGGCCCCCATTCTTATGAGTGGTAATCTTTAACAGTGTGGTACCAGGACACAGTTAGAGTCTACTGGATCAAATATTTTTAACTGGGGTGCTCCAAAGTAACAAAATCAACCTCCTTTCCATGGAATATTTACCGTCCTTACCTTTTTGGCAGTGCTAATATCCTTTTAGCTGACCAGATGTTCACCTCTTCTGTTTGACTAGGTAATTAGCAAACTGTCCATTCCTTAAGGCAAATGTGCTTTCCCATCTTTAGCACAGGCTGGCTTGAAGATAAATGTAGAAAACAGCTCTCCTGTTGATAGGAGTAAGCCAAGCAAGTTCCCAGTATGTAGGATGTTAGTGGGCTAAGTGCCTCAAGACCCAGGATCCCACAGCATTATTTATGCTTTACTGCTCTAATTTGTTGGCAGCATCCTCGGTAGAGCACCACACCTTTAATGGATCTGGATTTTGCATCTTAGACTGTTCATCCTGTTATTTTCACAGGAGTTTCTGTTGCTCAAGGGGTAATGATTCAATGTTCAGTTCATTTCCACTGATACTCTGAGGATTTTAGCAAAGCAAGAGTGAAAAAAAAATCTGAGTTACAAAAAGAAGTAAAAAAATACCTGAGAAGCCAGTATTTCTAAGCAATCCATTCAAGGAACATATAAAGCAGTTTGTCTAGTTTCCTAGATAACTGTAGTAACTTCAGGTCATGCATAAAGCAGTACTTAACTCCGAATTTCCAGAGTGAATAGAAAGCATTACTTGGTAATTCCTTGAATTCCTTGATACAGATGCCTTTCAGGAAATGGCATCTGAAAAGACAGTTCAGAAAGACAATGACCATTTTGTCTACAGAGAAACGCAATGTGTGGAGGGTCTTCTTAATTTTTTTAATTTTTTTTTGTTTCTTTTTTCTTTCCCTTTACCATTTTTAAAGAATGTCAGAGACTAGATCCTAAAATGCCCAGAAGATGGAATCAGTGCTTTACAACCTGCCCCATGCAGTTAAGCAGCACTTGTTATGGGTTGACTTGCCATTTTAGAAATCCATTTGCTCGGAACACAGGGTTAAACAGGTTTTTGCATTTTGCTTGTTTTGTGGAGGGCAGACTTAGCATTTGAGTGACCATAGGGGTCTTGTCACTCTTCAATGCACTCACAATATTGCCATTAATACTAATGGGAAACACCCACATGCACAAGACATGGAGAGACTTCTCTATATGCTCAAACAAACAACTTCTTGGTGGTTCATTATTCTGTTCCACTGCAACAGGAGGTTTCTGCTTAGTAAATGCCTACCTCAGTGACAGTCTTAACGAACGTATTTGATAACTGGAGGGAGGGAGGTGGGGAAGAAAGCAAAAAGGGAGGGGGAATTGATCAGAGCATAAAACTGAAAGTTAATAATTAAGTGTACATAGTGGATAGGATAAGAGGGATTGTTCATAGAAGATATTCATGCTAATGACTCCAGTTAAACACAAACGATTTTGAATAGTGTGTTGGGCATAAGGAGGGTGTGAAGATCCTTCAGAGAATGAAAGGATGTCTCCCAAAGGGAAGAGTTAAGTTAAAATCACTATTCTTCCAAGATAGCACAGATGCCTTCTTAAGAGTTTTGGTCTTTCTTGATTGACATCTAGGAACCTTGCAATTTTCCCAGTCTCATGCCCTGTCTTACCTGGCAGATCTTGAATCCTGTAGCAGATGGTACAGATATTTCTGCAATAAATGCATGCCTCTCCTGTACTTCATGTGCAGAAGTGGTAACTGGCTACATTACAAAACAGGTCAGAATTATTATAATTTTTTTCACTGAAAATTTTAAAAGGACAAAACAAAACCATCACTTCCAGCAATGTTTCGGCTTGTGGATCAAAAAGAAAGTAATCTTTCAAGACTGAAACCACTTCCTCTTTCATTGTTTTACCAACCCCATTCAGTGAAACGACCTTAATTTTCAGCCCCCACAACATTTATCAAGAATTATTGGCTATGGAGGAAAGGGCCAAATAAAACCAGGACACAGTTGTTTTTAGCAAATTATTTCCTCTGCCCCATTATTTTTACCATTTTCCACTAAACTCAGAAAATTTAAAAAAACCTCCCCACAACAGTTTTGTAAAAAGAGAAAATATGCTGCAATGTCTATTGAAAGACAGACACCAGCCTCCTTCAAAGGGTTCAACAACTTTACTTTTTATGAAAAAAAAAAAAAAAAAGAAAACAAAAAGGAAAATGCAAGCCACACTACTCCCCATTATTTTTACCATTTTCCACTAAACTCAGAAAATTTAAAAAAACCTCCCCACAACAGTTTTGTAAAAAGAGAAAATATGCTTCCAGCTGTATTGTCAGATGGACAGCAGCCTCCTTCAAAGGGTTCAACAACTTTACTTTTTATGGGGAAAAAAAATAAAAGGAAGACAGCAAGTAAAATGGGAGCTTCACTTCACTGTAGTATTTGCTTCCCCAAATCCAGACAGCAATAGCTCATGCATTCAGTAATTACTTCTCAGTAGAGAAAGGCGTCTACAATAATAATCTGAAATTTCCTCCTGCTGGAAATGTCCAATTTATGGTCATTATTTTTCACTAAACCTGGAAACTGGTAACATATTTTAGATGAATCTGGGGAAAACCTCAGCAGCAGCAGGATTCGTTTACTGCTTAGCAGACTTTTCGGATTTTGCCTCCACATAGTTTAGACCCACATTTTCTCTTCACCGGGACTTGGTATGCCTTAGAGTCCAGTGACTAGGCCAGGTAGAGACTTTTCAAGAACAGATATGTGTCCATCTTTTTAAGGCCTCATGTGACCAGTCTGTCTTTGCATCTCATGGCATGGCACAGAAGACATATTGTCTGTGGCTTATCATTTCATAGGACTGCCATCCAGCGTTGTCTCTGGTGACAATAGCAGGCCTGTCCACGTAGGGCTGTGAGTCTGTGAGGTTGTCCCTGCTTCCCCATGACTGGCATTTATGTTTAAATATATGTCATTGTTCCTTAGTAGTACTCTATCAGTGCTTTGCATGAGCACATATCATAAACACAAGTTGTGAGACTAAGGAAAACTATATCTTGGGCCTGTTTTACAGATTCCTTACTTTCACAGGGGAATGCTGAGACAGGAGTTTGAAAATGTGGTCTTTGAGTAATGTTTCTGAACTGTTGGTTGTCGTAGAACCACAGGAAATGATTTGTAGAAGGTGTTGCCAGTTGGATATCATGGTAGAAATGCCAAGAACGAAGTTATGGTACCTGACCTGCCCATCCTCTCCCCAAAATCTCTGTGCATTGCTCAGGAATTGGGCTTCCTGCTTCACCACGCTGGCAGGTACAACCTTCCTCCTTGTCAAGCCAGCGAGGAGCCAAGAGACACTAGCTCCGTTCTCCACCGTGTTGAAGACAAACACTAGTGGAGGTAAGGCTCAGTGGCTGGAAATGAATAATGTCTTGTAAGCAAAAGTGGATAGCAGTTTGGGCAGGTAAACTGGGATGTTTCTGTAACTTGGACTTTTGTCTCTCCATATCCTGAGTATTTGGATGGTGGGAGAGAGAGACCTGAGAGACCTCATTAGATGACACCAAACCAAAAAATTCCTAGAGGGAAGTTCTTCATTTCCACACCACATTCTTCAGGAGGATGTGATGGGCTGTGGAGTAAGGTGAGGGAGGGAATGGCAGACTCACCTGAAAACTACCAAGGCACAAACCCCCCTGGGAGTGTTGAACTCTTGGGCTGCTGACTGCTTTGGGATGATTTTTTTCTGTCTCTCTGTTGCAGCTGTGCCCTATTTCGTAAGTAATTAATAATAATTTAGCCAGCAAGAGACACATTGATTCTAGTGCCTGGTGTATTCATCTGGGGTGAAGGACAGTGTCAACTTTTTCCTCTGCCTGATTCATTACAGGCATCTCAATGTGCGTTTCTTACATTTCTAGGTATTTACTGGTTTCTCTACTCCTTTTGCTCGATAGCCTTGAACAAACTTAACTGTTTTGTTCCTTCATATATAATCTGGAAGTCTTAAATGCCAAACAGATATTCATGTTCATGAAGTATCTGGAGAATGTGATGATAAGTGTTATTACTGGAAATCCAGTATATAATATATATAACAATACAAACTTTCTTGTACAATACCTGAGCTTACAGATTTAAAGAGGATTTTTAACTTTGTTTTGATCTGCTAACACATAACTTGAAAGACAAACATCACAAATAAAAAGTGGTTGTATCAAATTAAATTGGATGATCAAACTTAACAGAAGGACATTTTCTCAAGGAATAAGTTCTGGTCTAGTAGAAAGTAGTACACAAAATAAATAAACACAAAGAACAGTGATCCAAAACCTCTAAAACAAAAATGAAAACAGGTATATATAAATGTTTTATGGAAAGGTCTGTGTGTGTGTGTTTTCAAAGATGATCTGTTCCTCAGAATAGTACAGTGTTGTTTGTTAAAATGCATACGGAGTGGGAATCTGAGCAGTTCCCCAAAATCCTGCTGAAAAGGAGGACATCTTTATCTATACCGTATATGTGGCTCATAAGGGACAGTGGGAATGCTGTACACTTTTGTGATGTTTATGAACATTTTATTAATATTTTATTTCCATTTAATGGATGTTCCACCAAATTTTCCTTATGTTTTAATAAGCATTTACTAAATTTTTAATTCCAGTGGCTGCAAACTGATAAATTGTTTCTAATAAAACTCTTTAAAAATATCCTTTTTTATCTTTCACAGGCTTCAAATATACTTTTACACACAATAAGGGAAAAGGACTTTGCAAAATTCCTGGATTTTTCCAGCAGGACATTTTCAACTTGTTCTTTATCTTTTATAGCTATCCTTTTAGGAGTGAAGTATTACCTTTTGCCTATAGAATTCCTATAAGAATTGCTTCACCGGCTTAGATCAATGGTCCATGTAGCCTAGAGATGTTATTTAAGAGGGACACTTGAGCCTGGCAAGTGCACAAGTATGTTCACTCTCACAGGCAAGGTCTTCCTTTGCCTTCTGGAGACATTTCAGCTTTCAGACTTACCACTTTGTATTCTTCTGGTCTGCTTTTCACTGCTGTACTAGATGCTCCACTGGTGGCTGCACACCCCCATATATTTGCAGTATTTATATTGTAAACACTGGAAGTCGAAAGAAAAGGAGGAAGGATCACACTGTCTGAATTTAGTCTTCCAATTTAGAAAGCTTAGAAATGCTTTCTGGAAGTCTCCTCGCAACACTGTAGGGAATACCTACCAGGAAATGCAGATGTGGGAAGTGGCCCATGATAGATGCCTTTGCAGTCTAAAACACATGATAAATATTCTGCTGATCTAAGAGAATTCACTTTGGGAGCGGAAACTTTTACTTTCTTCGCAAGAACAAATCTAAGAGAAAATGTCTGCAGTGTGCTGTGAAGGGCTGACAAAGAGGGAAAAATAGAGGATTTTTTGCTAATTCATCCAAATAATTTGTTATGATATTGCACTGAGACATGAGGAGGGTAGAGCTCAGGGTGGAGTTGGCTTTAATTTTTCTCGTGCCTTGAGCTAGCCTAAAAAAAATCTGTGAGGCATTAGAAAAAAGATGTAAGACCAATACACTGCCAAAAGATACTACTGTCCTTCCTGGTGAAATGTGTTTCAAAATAATTCTGTTTTAATGTATTGCTGCCTGTATATTTAATACCACTTGAAAAATATGCTTTTTCCATGCCAGACAAACTAGACTTTTTCTCTTCATACTAAATTTGAATATCACTATACAAAACTTGTGATGATTACTCATATATCGGATCACACCAGAAAGTCTATGCCAGTATTAACCTTAGCTTAGCAGCACTGGTAGAAATCCATGGCTGATACAAAAGTCTATCTGAGAATGAAATTATATCCATGAATTTCATCATGATTACTTGTACCTGTTCACCTTTCTATTCCTCCTCTCTCCATTTCTATTGCTACATGTTCCAAACACAGCCGGGCTGAAGATAACCTAAAACAAGAATCCCATAATTCATCCATCTTTGCAGTTTACTGTAGGCTTACTCTCTCCATGCCAAAGTCCCCTTCCATGCTATTGTGCAGAATCCAGCAATCCTGAAGAGATTTGTAAAATACTTGCCATGATTTTTAAAAGTTGGTAAGACTTTTAATGACTGAAGGGGGTAGGTGATGTGTTTAGAAGGATAGCAGGGAGCCCAGAGTCTTGTATGTTGGCTTCCCAGTGGAGACAGAATCATTGCTTTTCCTATTTGTACTTTAATGTGCTTCATTTAAAGCCATACTACTAATTCAGGAAGGAGAAGAGTCCAATAACATGCAGGGTAATCATTTCCTCCAGGAATTTTAGCTCTGTGCTAACAGCAGCTTTTCAAGAATAACTCAACCTTGAGTATTAACTAATCAGAGCTCGGAGAAAAACCCACTGATAGTGTTGTCCCTCTCTTCTTAAAATTTTGTCTGCAAAATTGCAGTGTAACAAGTCTGCTGAAAAATCAAAACTTGACAGCATGCTAGGAATAAGAATCAAGAAACATTTTTGTAATACTTTCAGCTGATAGCTCCTATAACAACCACAACTGAATATCTCCCATCCAAATGAAGGCATTTAATTACACATAGTGAACGCTAGCTGTCCAGACAATCTGTGTGTTTGAAGTGTGTTGGACAAAGGTACCTCAAACGTGTGTGCATAAGCACAGTTCATGGGTTTTTTTTTCTTTCCCGGAACAAGGCTTTCTCAGCATATTGAGTTCCTTGTGACAAAGTGAATTTTCAAGTACTATTGGTTTAGATAGCACCAACCTTATCAAATGGTGGTGTTTTATCCTGTCCATTCTGAAATCTTTAACATCTGCCACCAAAGTCAGCTTTCTTCCTTCCCTTGTGCAGCCTCCCTCCCTTTCCACCATTGTAATGAACTTCTTTGAATGTGCTCCAGCACCTCAGTATCAAGCAAAAAAAAAACAAACAAAAAACCCCCCAACATCCAAAGAAGAGCAACGAAACTGGTGAAGGATCTAGAGAACAAGTCTTATGAGAAGTGGCTGGGGGAACTGGGGTTGTTTAGTCTGGAGAAAAGGAAGCTCAGGGGAGACCTTATCGCTCTCTACAACTCCCTGAAAGGAGGTTGTAACCAGGTGGGCGTCGGTCTCTTCTCCCAAGTAACGACTGATAGGACAAGAGGAAACAGCCTCAAGTTGTGCCAGGGGAGGTTTAGATTGGATATTAGGAAAAATTTCTTCACCAAAAGGGTTATCAAGCACTGGAACAGGCTGCCCAGGGAAGTGGTTGAGTCACCATC
>NW_008794665.1:12478736-12499484 GCF_000699145.1 Aptenodytes forsteri
CTGCCTCGGTGGCCTTCCCCCTCATCCTTACCCATAGACACTCAACCGTACCATCATCACAATCGTTGAGCTCTATACAATCAAAACACTCCCTAACATACAGGGCCACCCCACCGCCTCTCCTTCCTCGCCTGTCCCTTCTGAAGAGTCTATAGCCATCCCTTGCAGCACTCCAGTCATGAGAGTCACTCCACCATGTTTCTGTGATGGCGACTAAGTCATACCTCTCCCGCTGCATATTTAAAAGACATGTAGATGTGGCACTCAGGGACAGGGTTTAGTGGTGCACTTGGCAGTGTTAAGTTGGACTCGATGATCTTAAGGGTCTTTTCCAACTTAAATGATTCTATGATTCTTTTCAAGTCAGTCACTTAAATTTCCTGTATTGCTTAAGAGACAAATCTGAGCTACAGCAGATCCAATTCCGGGTTTAGTGGTGCACTTGGCAGTGTTAAGTTGGACTCGATGATCTTAAGGGTCTTTTCCAACTTAAATGATTCTATGATTCTTTTCAAGTCAGTCACTTAAATTTCCTGTATTGCTTAAGAGACAAATCTGAGCTACAGCAGATCCAATTCCTCACCTAATTTCAGATTCAAATGCCCCTTAAACAGGCCAGCATCAAAGAAAGTTAAGTGTGTGTGTGTGTGTGTCTGTGTCCGTGTCCATGTTCGTGTCTGTGTGTGATGTTGGTGGGTTAAAATAGAGGCAAGCAACCTAGCACATCAACAATGGAGACAAAAAATGACAGAAAGATTAATTTTTTGGACTTCCCAAGGAAGCTTTTGCAAACCAGGACCTAATGAAAGGTGTTGAGGGACAGCTCTGGAGTGAAGCCTTAACACGTGAGTCTCCAAAGCCACTAAGTTTGTTTGGGGAGCAGGAAGAGAAGAGGATATCCGATCCTGAGAGACTGTCATGAATAGGAAAATGCAAAGGTTCCATCAAGCTACCTTTGCCTTCTGTCCCTGTGTTCCTTCTCTTACAGGCAGCACAGAAGAAACATTAATTTCTCTCCTGCAGCAACCAGTAATTATACACACTTACTTCTGCTTAGGCTCTTGAGCTTAGGCCAGTTGAATTGAGGGGACTCTTGAGTAGCTGGCAAGTTTGCAGCAGAGATTGTTTGGAGTCATGTTGATGGAACCATTATGGAATATAACCAGGAGGGTTCAACTTTTATGGGAAAACCAGGGCATTTTGGTGGAATACTTTCATCATTTCCTCCTGCTCCATGGCATTTTTCCCCAGGAACTGCAGTGGGTGGTTTCTAATACTCCTGTTGATGAATGCATACACTACACATAACTGAAGGTTGTGAGACATGTTTTTGCAGGATGAGTGTACCTTGTGTTTGGGGAAGAACTAAGCTATGTATAATACCTCTAGCTGCTGTTGCTCATGATCCTTACCATGGTCATGCATGCCACTATAGAGGCCAAAAGATTCAAGTACTCCAATTGCATAAGCTCAACTTCACACAAGGATAGTTGCTGGTCACTGCCAGAGAGCAAAAGTGTGTGATTAATAATGATATGTCAAATGAAAAATGTTAATAATGATACCCAGAGCATGCACTGCTAGTTGCTGTGGCCCTATGATCATGACAAGAGTACGTGAAAAAGTACTCGAATTTTAACAGGACCAATAGCTACTCAGAGTAACTTCTGCCAGACTCCTATTTTCCCTATTTTTTTAGCTGTGTGATCTGCTGATATTTCAATGACATGGCCAAGCATGGGAGAAAAATGGATTCCATTCCCCATGAAGATATGTTTCTTTAAATATCCTACTGGTTTACACTAGTTTCTTTTCCATGTGCTAGAGCTGGTTATTCATTTATTTCATCTTGGCTTCTTCCTCTGTTCCTGTTTCCTTCTTACCCTTGGGAAAAGTACACTGTAGTCCTGGCTACCTTCTTGTCACTTTTGTAATATTAATGTTTGCATTACTGGAAAAAAAGTCAATGTTTTCCATGTCTTTCTTCTCTGCAGGAAATAAAAAAATCTTATTTCTTTTTCTTTTGTCCCTTATATCTCTTTTCATGGCATATTTCGATACCGTATTTTTCATTCTAGAAATGGATGTGTTTGAAATTCAACTGGAAACTCTGTCATAGCCTAACACGTTGATTCTGATATCACTTTAAAACCTATGAACACAAAGGTGTAAAATTCAAGCTCCTTTCATAGGAATCCTGACTTGTATCTTAATATATTCTGTGATGCATTAATGGATTAGATTGTAATTGCCAAGTAACTGTTGGAATTTCTTTTAGTGAATTCTTAATTTCATTTTATATCTATATATTTATATATTCTTATATATTTATATAAAATTCTATATGTAGTTAAAATTTTGTTCCAAAAGATTTATTTGATCTGTAGACTGCATTCTGCATTTCAGAAATGAACCCTGCAGAATGATAAATAGTATTTAAGATTCAGGCAGAACCTTATAGGTGAAAGAATAAATGTTCATATTGAAACATATGGGTGAACAGGATCTTCTTGGGTGTATAGCAGCAACAGTTTGGATTTATAGTAATTTAATACTCATGCTGTTTGGGAGTATGCTCATGCTGGGAGCCAAATTTTGTGGTCTGGGTTATCTCTGTTATGGACCTATTTTTCTTGATTTTGAGCTGAGGAAGGGAGCCTGGGAATTGGAAAAAAAATAGAGGAAAAGTGAAAGGAAGATCTAACTTAAAGAAAAAATAGTATTCTGTGCGATGGGCTGCTTTCTTGTAGTTCTGGAATTGCTCTGCCAATGGACTGGAAATTTCAAGGGATCTTCCCCTGCAGGCAAACACAACCCAAATTCTCAAAAAAAGCTTCAATTGGCATCCACATAAAGACTTGGCCCAATATAAAAGCTGAATTATCAGCTAGTACAAAGCAAGAGCAGCCAACTTCTGTACCACTCCTCAATGCCCTTTATCTTAAGGAGAGTATGGAGTAAATCTAAGGAGAACTACGCTTGTCTTCTCCCTCCCCTCTGATGCACACAGGCTATGAGAGGACAGTTGACAATCTAGTTTCACCATAGTTAATCGCTTCTCTCTGCAGGGAAAGTCAGGCAAGTTTCTGTAGCTGTAAGTCAGAGTTGACACCAGCCATCTGGCTCCTCAGTCCTTTCTCGTTCAATGGCACATGCCTTCCATTAATTGTTCCAAGGCCATTTCTATTTTTCATTAGCCCCTGCCCTTAAACAGATGGTTTGAAACAAATCTATTTAATAATATATATAAATTTTCGGGCAAGCAAGGGCTGTAAGAATGGCTGAAACTACCAAAGGGAACGGTCGACTTGACTCTGATGTAGGCATTAATATTTCTTTTCCTTTGGACTAGACAGTTTTTCTTGATCTCTTTGGGTCCCTTGTGGCTGCGCTATATCTCCCTGCCAGAAGGCCTCTACTTGTGTGCTAGCCTTAATTCTGCCCTCCTTTTTGAATATTATCAGAACTAAATTAATTCTTTACTCAGTACCTGAACTTGCTCAATTTTGACAGAAACCTCGATCACTCTGCTTTAAGCTCCTATTCCCCTTTCCAAATAATGATATATGTAAGTAGAGGTGATAGGAAGTGTTCACCTTTAAAAGTATTATTGTTATTTTCAGAGAGCAGAAAACAGGAAAATATTTTCACTTGCCTTTTTCCTTTCCTGCTACAATCATCGCTGTTTTTACCAGCTTTATAAACCACTAGTGCTTTTGCCACAATGTTCCTTCATAAATGAAAATGCAGATCAGCTGGAAACAGGACATGGTTAAACTGAAGGTAACAAATTTCTTGATGCAGTAGCAGATGGCTAATCAGGCGATATCACTGCAGGAGTGAATTATGTGCCACTGGTATTAACACCTGTAGCTTTGTACCCAAGCTTTGAATAAGAAATGCCAAGCAGCGTGCCTTTACATTTATCTTCTGACTGTAAGAACAAGATAGGCATTTGCAGGTACAGGTTTTGCTTTGGACCTGTGGTTCAATACTCAGGTAAAAAGATTCAAGTGCAAATTTTGCCAGTATAGGTGTGAATTTTTTTTTTTTTTAACAGAAGTTGGACTGTGTGACTGGTACTTATATTGGAGGAAGGGAGTAGAAAGATCATTATGAACGTGTCTGCTACAGTAGTCCATGATTCAAAGACAAATGAGCTTGTGCTCGATGTACTCATCCTGGCTCTGAAAGTAGAGTACCCATACAGCCATGGCTCTGCACCTGAGTAGAAATGTGGTCTTACTAACATGTGGGAGTGGCTCACAGTAGAAGGTCCATCTAGCCCAGTAACTTCATTTTCATCCTGGGTGCTGCTGATCATCAGCAGCAATTTACGTAAGAATATGAAAAAGGAGAGGAAAGGAGAGATTCTTGCTAGGATCTGGTGAAAAGCTACACTACTTCTGCTGTTTAATCCACTCTCCATGCATAGCACTGCACTGTCCTATGTTGCATTAATATGGTTATTATAACTTATTTCTGCACACCACTTATTTGTCATTTCTTTGTCTTCCAAGTTTTGCTTGTATTGTGTTTAGCACAACAGGGACATGTTTGCCATTAGGATCTGATGAAAATATAATTGTCTTTTGGAAGAGCTCTGTATTCTATTTCTTCAGCTAGGTGTGCTGTTGCTTCTTTCTCCTCTGTTGCTAGTCCAGCTGGGATCTAGGAATACACATTGGGTTCTTTTCAACAGAGAAGAGACAAGTTAATTTTCTGCTACAGGAATCCAAATTATTGGTGCAGAAAAGTCATTTAAATACTGTCCCCATCTCCATTGTGGAGTAGTGGTTAATGCACACACAAATGTGCCAGTTTTGTTCTTCTCATTAAAAATCCTGTTCTTTAGAATACATCTGGGTGAAGCAGAAGGTAGGAGTTTTCCAGAGGGTGATAAATCAAAACTTGGGATAGATCAAACTTGTGCACATAGAATCATAGAATGGTTTGGGTTGGAAGGGACCTTCAAAGATCATCTAGTTCCAACCCCCCTGCGATGGGCAAGGATACCTTCCACTAGATCAGGTTGCTCAAAGCCCCATACAACCTGACCTTGAACACTTCCAACAATGGGACATCCACAACTTCCCTGGGCAACCTGTTCTAGAGTCTCACCACCCTTATCGTAAAGAATTTCTTCCTTAAGCCTAGTCTAAATCTACCCTCTTTCAGTTTAAAACTGTTGCCCTTGTCCTGTCACTACAGGCCCTGGTAAAAAGTCTCCATCTTCCTTATAAGTCCCTTTTATATATTGAAAGGCCGCAATAAGTTCTCAGAGCCTTCTTTTTTCCAAGCTGAACTCCAACTCTCTCGGCCTTTCTTCATAGGAGAGGTGTTCCAGCCCTCTGATCATTTTTGTGGCCCTCCTCTGGATCTGCTCCAACACGTCCATGTCTTTATTATGCTAAGGGCCCCAGAACTGGATGCAGTACTCCAGGTGGGGTCTCACCAGAGCAGAGTAGAGGGGGAGAATCACCTCTCTTGATCTGCTGGCCATGCTTCTTTTGATGCAGTCCAGGAAACGATTTGCTTTCTGGGCTGCAAGCGCACATTCCCAGCTCACATCCAATTTTTCATCCACTGGTATCCCTAAGTCCTTCTCCACAGGGCTGCTGCTCTCAATCCATTCATGCCCGAGTCTGTACTGATATTGGGGATTGCCCCGACCCAAATGCAGGACCTTGCACTTGGCCTTGTTGAACTTCATGAGGTTCACATGGGCCCACTTCAAGTCTGTCAAGGTCCCTCTGAATAGCCCTTCCCTCTAGTGAATCATCTGCTCCACTGAGCTTGGTGCCTTCCGTAAACTTGCAGAGGATGCACTCAATCTCTCTATCTATGTTGTTGATGAAGATATTAAATAGTACTGGTCTCAGTATGGACCCTTGAGGAATACTACTCATTACTGATTTCCACTTGTACATTGAGCAATTGACTGTAACTCTTTGGATGCAGCCATCCAGCCAAGTCCTTATCCATCTAACAGTCCATCCATCAAACCCTATCTCTCCAATTTAGAGGTAAGAATGTTGTGGGGCACCATTTCAAAGGACTTACAGAAGTCCAGGTAGATAACATCCGTAGCTCTTCCCTTGCCCACTGATACAGTCACTCCATTGTAGAAGGCCACCAGATTAGTCAGGCACGATTTGCCCTTTGTGGAGCCCCTTTGGCTGTTTCTAAACACCTCCCAGTCTTCCATATTTTTCGACACGTCTTCCAGGAGGATCTGTTCCATGATCTTACTAGGCATGGAGGTGAGACTGACTGGTCAGTAGTTCCCATGATCTTCCTTTTTACCTTTTTTAAAAATGGGTGCGATGTTTCCCTTTTCTCCAGTCACCAGGGACTTTTCCTGACTGCCATGATTTTTCAAATATGAGGGAGAGTGGTTTGGAAATTATATCAGCCAATTCCCTCAGAACTCTGGCACTCAGGAACCCATGGACTTACGTGTGTTCAGGTTCCTCATGTGGTCTCAAACCTCATCTTCTCCTATGATGGGAGAGGATGGCATCAACCTCTCATCCTCACAGCCAGGGTGAAAGGGAAAAACTATCTGTCTTACTTGGACAAGCAATATTTCATTCTGCCACTCACTGCAAGGTCCTTTTCTGCTCATAACATGGAAATGCAGAACATCCCTTCCGTATCATATTCCTGAGAACCATGTTTTCTGTTCCTCTTACAAAATTATATTGTAAAAACTGTAGTGTGTTATGATATGAAGACACAATCATGATGGCATTGATACAGACCTGAAGAGGCAATGTTGTGGGTTGAGATGAGAAAGGTGAAATTATTTTCAATGGGACACAGAAGGCTCCTCTAAACAGCACTAACTGAGAAGTGCTTGTTTAATATTTGGGCTTGAAGGAGGGATATGGTCTATGATGATACATAATCAATGATACAACACTGCTGTTCTATGATACTGTATTAGCTAACTGGGTAAACGATAATAAAGATAAATGTGAAGATATCTTCCTCATTTTTTGTTGGGAACACTACTTTTGACAGGGTTAGGGATTTAGGATAGGATAGAGTGGGAGTGACTGCATTTTGGCATTGATTCTGTGAGGATGAAGGCCCTGTGCAACCAGAGGCTCTGTGTGCAATTGTCTGTGTGTAGGGTGGATCCTATAAGCCAGGCTTACTATGTGTGTGTGAGACAAGTATTATGTCTCAGGATACATCTGGCATCAAATTTACAGTGCTAGTCATAGCACTCTTCAAATTCAACACCAAAGGCTTGAACGCCAGAAGAGGATGCCTTGTAATGGTAATGCCAAAGCATAGCATTTTAGGAGTCACTGAGGGAATTTGTTTATTTAAATGTATTGACAGAGTTTTATTACACTCAGAGACTGGCACTTATAGGTACCTAGGACAGAAAAACCAGACACTGTTTGGAGAAAAGTACCAAAGGCTCCCTGCATAGTCTTTGATGTACAGAATCCATATAGCCTGCAATGGGTTTTGGAGAAAGCCATTTGCCCCCATGATGTTGTACTTGTTTCTCTCAGCTGCTATATTCTCATTAAAGAAGCTATGGGGGTGCTGGAGATGACAGGTAATTGCTCTGCTGGACACACCTCGAAGACAGAGAACCAGTGAGATGTACAGATGTGGTTTACAGTTTGATTCAAGGCCCCTTTCATGCCTACTGAGAGGACCACTTGGGTTAAAGCTACTGTTGCTCCACCTATCCAAAACTGAGTTAGAAAACACCATCAAGTTAGACAGCTCTGAGCTTAAAAAAACCCTAAGTATTAAAAAAGTAAATAATTAAAAAAAGTAATGAAAAAAAATAATACAAGCTTTTCTTTCTTTTTGGACCCCTGGATATCAGAAGCTCTTGTGATACATTGCTTAATACTTCTTCTGCTCAAATACAGTGGACTATTAAGTTTGTAGAGTTCTCTGTTTTCAAGGAAGTGACCAAGTTGGACTAGATACCACTTTTTGGTGTGTTACAAGTTGGCAGAGCCAGGGCCTGCTCACTGCTGCTTCCTTAACTCTGTTCTTGTTTATCTCTTGGCTCACATTCTATTGCCTGGTTGATGATGAAGTAAAAACATTACCATATAAATCTTCATCAGCACCAAAACTCCCTATGTTCTCCATGTATGTACGTACCCACTCACAGACAAGTTTGTTTTTATGGATGGGTCTCATCTTCATGTGTCATTGCCAAAAGGCGTGAGGCTTCATTGCCACTTGGCATCAAAATCTTTGAAAACAGCCACCCAAACAAGTGAGCGCCCACTCCTGCTCTGATCTATTTTAACCACTGGCTTCATTATCTGTACCCACAATGATTTTTGCATTTACTTGAAGCCTTGTAGTCTCTATGACAACAATAGAAATAACATGTGACATAGTTTGTGTTGCTGGGCACTCTGCTGCTGATCTGCCTAGCCTACCTAGGGGGTGACGAACCTGCCTTATAATGAATGTATTTCTTCCTTCAGGAAGGGCGAAGATGTCTGTGATGGGTGACCTGTATTTGTGCACTGCCTGAGATGCATCTCATTATAACATTCTGAGGGATGAGTTGTCTTAAAAAGAAGTGATTCGTGCTGCTTTAGAAGCAACTTCCACTCAACTTCCCATGCATTTTCAGAAAACTGACATCCTCCCCATCTTGTAGATATGTGAAAGTGTGCATGCATGCTGATATCATAGCTACTTCATGAGCCAGAGCAACAGGTGATTATTCATCCTGTTTGAAGTCTTTGTTCTCCTATTGGCAGGAGGCATCTGATACTTCCAGAAAGGACTGTCATATGGAAAACATTCTCAGTAAATCTTCCATTCTTCTTGGTAGCAGAAAGGTTTAAATGCTGTTCTAGTTTTGGGCTTTGCTCTTCAAAAAAGGCACAGGGTGCGACAGAGGATGACAGGAGATCTTCAAAAACATCCCAGGAGCCTGAAAGAACTGAAGTGATAAAGTCTAAATTCTGTAGAAAAACGAGTCATGATAATTGTCTTCAAAATATGTAAAAGAGCAAGAGAACAGACTGTTCTTTGCTCATTAGGGATGAGACAAGGATTTGCAGGCTGCATTTACAGTAACAGAAATTTCACTTGAATATTAGCAAAAACTTTAGTTCCAGGAACACTAATACAAGCAATAAGCTACAGGATCTAGGAGGGGAGAGACATTGATGGTTTTTAAGTTGATAATAGGCAAACATCTGTTGGGAGGGATGGCTTTAGAGATACCAGGGATTTCTTCATGGTTCAGCCTTATTTTTGTGGACTCCTTTGTCTAATTTTTGATGCAGTCAATAAGATGATAAATCTACTCACCTCTAAGGCCTCCTCGCAAGGACCTGATGTTTTGACATTCTTTGGTTTCCAAAAACCTCCATGACAGCTGGTCTTCTGTAAACATGCTAGATGGTATTTAGACGAGACAGATGTGGGGCAAATACTCTACTGCTGTTCAGCACTTTTCAGCCAAAGATCCCAAAACAGTTCATCCTCAAATTGCGGAAAGGGAAAGCAAAGAACATGGAGGTGGAGTGAATTGATGATGCACGATCCGCAAAGCTATAAATGGAAGCAGGAACTGATTTTAGTCTGCTAAGATGTAGCCTTGCCCATTAGACCTTCATGTAGTGTAATCTTGAGGATAGGGCTGCAGTACAGAAGAGGGAGCAAGACAAATTGACCACATAGATATAGCTATCAAGATCTATTCCCATGGGAAATCTTACCAATGTGTATAAATACCTGATGGGGGTGGGGAGGGGACGCTAGAGAAGATGGAGCCAGACTCTTCTCAGAGGTATCCAGTGACAGGACAGGAGGCAATGGGCACAAATTGAAATATAGAAGATTCTGTGTAAACATAAGAAAAAGCTTTTTACCCTAAGGTTGATTGAACATGGGAACAGGCTGCACAGAGAGATTGTGGTGTTTCCATCTTTGGAGATATTCAAAACCTGATTGGATGCAGTCCTGGTCAACCTGCTTTAGCTGACCCTGCCTTGTGCAGGGGGGGTTGACTACATGATCTCCAGAGGTCCCTTCCCACCTCAGCTCTCCTTTGATTCTGCAAAGTGTTTTGGGCACTGTTTTTTGCAAATGCAGGTGTCTTGATTGCATCTTAATTCTCTCTGCCTTTCCTTTATATATTTCTGTATTTATTAGATTTTTGTGATCATCCAGGTATGGTAGATGTTTATATTTATCCTGGTGAATTTTCCAACCCTTTGCACCCACAAGTTGCTTTTGATGGTCTGTTGTTGTCACTATGATACAGTCTTTTGAGGCCCTGGAATATATGACATGAAATGGGTGCTTTTAGTTGTCTGCTTCACCACAAGGCCATTGCTAAGCAGGAACAAATATCTTGTGTTTGGTAAATTAGAAATTTTAAAAAGGCTGTACATGGTGGCCATGCCCTGAGCTCTCTCTCTCTTTGTCTGTAATACTGATTGAAAGTGATGAATGGCATATGCATCTGAGCATAAGGAGGAAGCTCTTTGTGAATAATGACATTTTTCTCTTCCATGAATCAATGTGCACTGTCCTGGTGCTCAGCAGGAACAAATATCAGCCTCCAGTCCCAAATGCAATTCCAGGTTGGCTGCTTGTGATAATTTCCCTCCAGCTGACAGCCTTTAGGACAAAGAATAACATCAGTACATGAAAGAGCTGAAACTTTTGTCGTCTTCAAATCCAAGGTAGTTGAATCAGTTAGGGTCAATCCAGCCAGGTGTCTGGAAGGGCCTGTCTGTTTGTCAGAGATGGTTTCCAGCAGGCTGTCAGCTTCAGCTGGTGCTACAGGAACAGTTTGGAAATGGGGTTTGCTTGTTGTCAGTGATCAAGTTGAGGGGCCACCACGTTGGCTGGTAGCCAGCACACTTGCAAGGTTCTAAGCGCATGAGCAAGGGGGACACTAGTTAATACCAGGATGGAACTGCAGTGTGTGGGGTTGTTGACTCCTTGAATAACCACATTTTCCACTCCTCTGCTTTGCTCTATTTAAGGAATTGGCTGGACTCAGTGTTATTTTGCAAGTGCTGTGAAAGGTGCCTTTTATCTGACATTGCCTTTACTGTGGGAGGGGAGGTAAACTGAGGTTATTGAGCCATTTGATCTACATGACAGTGCCTACTGAAGAAGACTCCTCAGCCTGCGAAACAGAGGCACACATCCAAATTATTTTTCTACGTCTAGGAAGTATTTAACACCTCTTTCCTGATTTGCATTCCTATGGGTCTTCCTGTTTGAAATGCCTTGTACTCATGGTTTCATTATAAATTATACATAAGACTTTTAACAACTGGAAACTGAAATTGTTAGCTCACAGTTTCCCCCTTAGAGAACTTAATCTATAACATCAGCTTGACAGTAATTGAAATTAATTTGTTGGATGTGTTAAATTCAGATCAAAAGTCCATTGTGATCAATTGAAAGATTTCTATTGATTTCAGTACACTTTGGATCACACCCTTTAAACTGTAGCACACTAATCTAAACACCAGGGACTCATTCAGGCATTTATCTAGTGGAAGTAAACCAAAACAAACCATATAGTTTTATTATAAATCACACCTAAAAGGATAAAGTTATTTGTTACTGATCTTGAAAGAACTAATCTGCATTTGCTCAAGATTTTGTATGTAAGAAGAAAATACATCCCCATACCTGTGGAAAGAAGTTGCTGACCTGAAAATTACTGATGAAAAATGATGTCCTTGAAAATGTTATGAAGATTACATGTATACTACATGGTAAACAACCTTCTCCAAATGATTTTGGAGGGTCTAGCTGGATAAAAAGGGGAAGTAAAATATTCTTAATTCTTGCTAAGACCCAAATCTTACCACACATAAGGCAAAAGGGAGGTAAGGTGGAAGGTTACCAGCCCATGCTGGTAACTTCAGCATATGCTGTATGTGAATGCTGCACATAAATTTAGAAGGGAAGGAAAAGACGGGGAGCTAAAGCTAGATACATCCCAAAGGTCTCAAACAAAGGTGGACTCACTGTGAAATGTAAGAGCTATAAAATTCAGTTGTGATACACAGGAGCTTGGACAGGTCTAAAGAAATGAATTTCAAAATCTTTATCACAGACAGCAAAGATTAATAGGGGCAAGGATTTCTGTGAATTGCACAAGTTTGATTTCCACTGAAATTTGCAGCAGTTGGATTTTTATGGCTGAGCATTATATTTGGCACCCAGTAAAAACTCACTAATAGAAATATAGTTTGGGGCAGATCAAACCTATTCACAAATCCAAGTAAAACCTGTGGAAAAAATAGGCAAAAAGCTTGGGGAAGTATTCTATTGAATATCTAAAACTTTTCAGTCTTTACAAAATGAATTTTTTATTTCCAAAATATTTGAATTTGACACTCTTGAAATTAAATTTTTCAGACTTTTACTTTTAAAACATTATTGTTCATTAAAAATTACCTTTGTATAAAACAAAATATCCAGATACTTCAGTAGCCCATAAGTATAAAAAATACTACCCATGGAGGGCCAAACTAAGCATGCTGTCCAAAAGATATATTTTTTTTCAATTTTGCAAGAGATACCATCTATTTTTGTTTGTTTGTTTCAGAAGGACCTACACTAAATTAAATGCAGTTTTGGGTTAACCACTGACTGAGCTAAAATATTCAGGTACACATAGAAGTTCTCTGAAGAAGACCTCTTAAGACTGCCAGTAATTTCCCTCGCACCTTCTTTCCCTACCATATCAGATATTATCAGGCACAAAAGTCTTGCAAAGAAAATACTTTGGGCCTAATGCAAAGTCCTTTGAAGTCAGTGGGAGTCTTTTAATTGACTTCAAAGGGCTTTAGATCAGGCCCTATTACAACACTTTAAATAATGCAGTATAAGCACAGTGAATTGGGGCTTGGCACATGGATGTTATGAAATCTGAAGTATCTAGTGGTTCTACATAAGATTGGCCATAATAACAATGGTCTGGAAGAACAAACCTTGAATCCAATTAATTTAAATAACTAAATTATTAAAATTGTTGACCTTAGAGTTAATAATCTTGATTGGGTTGTTAACTTTGATGGTAGGAGTTTAGTAGGCAAACAAAAGATTTCATTTTTGAGTACCTACAGCTTCCATATTTCTGTTAATATTCTTAGAGAAAAAACAGATTTAGAAAAAAAATGGGCAGTTTAGGCCAGCTTTTTACATGTTTTTCTTATTGATTCTAATTGCAATTCATTTTAGCCCTGACTCTCAGATTAATTAGTAGTTTCACGGGACATTCATGGAAGGAGTTGATCCTCTACATGAATATGAATAGAAGTGTCATACCATAGAAATGAACACTTTTGTCTTATGCTTTTACATTGATCTTTTTGATAAAGTCTTTCAAATGTCTGTGTTTAGTTTTCAACCATCACTTTATATTTTTCTTCTGTACTTCTCATCTTTAATATTAACTTAGTTTATTTTTAGCTTAGTTTTCACTATTACATTTCAGAAAGTGCTGTGCTATATTCCCTTTGTATCCAGTCAACACAAATTCCATCAACTCATAAAGGAGCTGTGATTAAATAATAACTGAGAGTCTCATGAAGTATTCATTAGTTCTCTGTATGTCAGAGCTACACTATGGTACTCCCACAGATGATAATTGAGAGGTATGGAAGGGAGGAAACCTGCACACCACTATCAAATTTACTAAGCACAGAGAGAGCAGAACCACAGTTCCTTGACACCTAAACTGCACCTTGATTCAGCAAAGTATTTGAAGCTATGTTTAATGTTGTGTGTATACCTTGGTTCCACTGAATCTGTGTGTAGCACAGATTTACTTTCTCTGATGAATATGGAGTAAATATATGCTTTAATGCAAGCATGTGTGCTAAATTCATTTATTGAGTCAGTTTTCCATAGTGAGGTATCTCCTGGATAAGCCTTTCTCAACTTTTCTTTTTGGAAGCTCTTTTTTATGTTGCTTTTTTTCCTTTTTCAGCCTCTTACTTTTACTATCAGAATAGAAATGAAAGCAGAGATAAATGCTGTCCAGTTGATTTGTACATGTTTCAAGAGTTTGGTAAAGAAAGCCTGACCTTTATTCTAAGTTACACAGGGAGATTCTCTCAGCTTAGACTGTAATAAAATTTTCAACCCTTCATGACTCTTTTTATTACCTTTCATGCTCTTTTGGGAGTCAAGTCCACGTGCTTCACAAACTCTTCTGCACTCTAGATGCCTTCACTGGAAATCATACATTTTGACTCTCTGCTGAGAATGTTTTTGATCACTGTCCCTCAGTGTATCCTGTCTTGGCTGGAAGGACATTGATTTCCCCTGAGTCTACCCATTTCCCAGGGGAAGCGTGCCCTCACTTGCAGTGGACTTCAGTACATTTCTGTGGCCACTGGCCTGAGACAGCTGGTGAGAACCACCACCTACACTTGCCAGTGGCACTTCATGAGCCAATGCTGACTTGCTAGAGAGAGGACACAAAGAAATACGTATTTTATTTCCCAGTTGACAATCCTGATGCTGCTTTGTCAAATGAGTAACTGAATCCACATTTATCAATGGGTAATTTAATCTCACTGTGCACATTATCACCTGAAATGCCAGAGCAGTGTTATGTTGTTGTTTGAAAGATGGAAGTACCTGGGTGGATATAGCCCTAATCTAGAGGCCCACTGAACACTCACATATGAATTTGTCTCGGATTTGATCTGTATGTTTGTAATTCAAGATAGTTGATGTATCTTTACCTTTTTGCTCTGAGAAAGACCAGGATTATTTATGAAATAATTGTGATGATCTAAGTTGTATACTCCTATTTTTGAAAATAATCTCTTGGCTCCTATTACTCCCCCAGGGGGAAAAAAAGGCCCCCACCCTCCCCCGAACAAAACCAGAAAAACCCAAACTCTGAGAAATAAAAGGCTTTTGGTTTGGACCATGATTTTTTCTAGGTAAATTCCAATACTACTTCCCTTTCTTCCCTTTTGCAGGTGCATTCAGCATGAATAGAAAACATCTTCCCCACACCCTGATTTCCCATTGTAAGTAAATGATAAATTCAGTCAACTCTGGTCAATTGTAAATGAAAGAATAATACTTGGCTCATATAAATTCCTATTCTATTTTTCTGTTTACCTTCTCCTTATTCCCTTGGGTTTGCAGTTGTTTTTTTTTCCTCCCCGCCCCACCCTGGTCTTTTCTTATATCTGTTTGAATAAGCAACCTTCTGTCCTTCCTTCTCTTCTCCCACCCACTCCCCTCTTTTTTTTAACTTCCCTGATTTCATTACATTTCCCTTCCACCTCATCTCCTCTAATTCCACAATCTCATTTCAGTAATGGCTAGTATGCTGTTTTCACTCTCTGCCCATATAACACAATGGAATCAATTCATCAGCTTTCTTGATTGAAGACTTCCATCTCTACAAAAACTTTGGCTTGAAAGTGATACTATGCTGTATCAGCTTTAGTTGTCAGATCCTGGCACTGTGACAACTGGTGGCACATTGGTCTTATTCAGAATTTCTGTCCAAAGAAAGTAATCTTCATTGCAAATACTGTGTGTAGGTATGAGAAAAATTCTCTGTAATAGTTTTTGCAGTGAACTTAAGTGCAACTTTATACACATCAAATGTTCAGAAAACAATAGAGTAAGTACTTCAAATTGTAAGAATATGTAAATTTTCGGGACAATTTACAGAAGATGACTGCCATACTTCCTGTTAACTTTTTTGGATAGTAGCGCCCAGGGACTCTATTGTCTCTATTCAGATTTTCAGAGTGGGGTGAGGTTTTTTTGGTGGCAGTGGGGTGCTTGGTTTTTTTAATCCTGTCACCAGAATACAAAACAAACTCTACTGATAAAAGATATTCAACTAATCACATGAAGCCAGGAGCCAGGGTAGGAAGACAAGGATGAACATCTTGCTAAAATGAGGAGATATCATGGATGTTAATTTTCCCCTAGAATCAGTTCTGAAACTGTGAGAGGTAAATAGGTAAATAAGAAAGAAAACTATAAAGCATCATGTTAAAAGATTCCACACATTTGTCAGCAGAGCTTAACAACATTAAACCTTTATGTCAGCAGAGGTCTGTGTCATACAGCAGTTTAATCACATCTGTCACAATGAAAACCTCATCCTTCTCCTGTGTTCCACAAGTGATTTCATAGATCACCCAAACTTCTCAGAAATACCAAGATCCCACTCTTCCTTTCAGCTGAAATCCATCAGATGATGAACAAGAAAGCACATATTTATTAGTTCCCATTACCATTAACATCTGTAGTCCCTTTACAACTGGTAACCACTACACTTTGGGAAAGGGGGTATTTTCTGTCCAACACGCGGGTCAGAACTGAGCTGCCTGTGAAGCTCAGGTTCTCCATCCAACACATTACACATGGTGGTGATTTTTAATTATGGCATGGGTTCATGAAACAGCATTATGCACACTGCCAAGGTCAACAAGGGCAAGGGTAGCAATGCATTGTACTGTACAGCCTGGGGCAGGCTTCAAGGATTAGAAAATTCTTGGCAAGGTCTGTACAACATCATGCCCATTCTGCCACTGGACAACTATCCTGGTGCAATCAAGGCTAACTGGACTGCTCTGTCTTTCTGTCTCTGGTAGTATTTAGACTAGCAGAGCTCTCTCTACGGCTTACTAAGGTTTATGTACACCAGATGGATTTAGGATTAGGTCTTTGTAGAGGTGGGTTATGTGAATGTGAGTTCTGCATTTCCTATAGAAATTTCCTTTTTAGCTTGTGTGCATCCTCCCAGCAAAGTTTCTGATCTTCTGATCTTCCCTGGTGTGCCCTGATGGTAGCCCAGAGGCTCTTGTTTCTTTTCCTGTTGTCTTCTGCTTTGACCTTACCCACTCAGTTTTGAGCAAGAGACCATGTCTGACAGTACTGGCACAGTACTATTTTAAATTCCCTGTATTCTTTATAATGTGTAGAGTTTAATTAGCCTTTATGGCAGATCAAACCTGGATATGTTAACAGAGGGTCATGATCAAAAGGCATGTGAAGAAGTTTATGACTGACAGGACAAACTTCCATGACAACATTTAGTCTAACACATCTGGTTGCCTTCCTGATACTGTATTTAGAGCCCAGACTAAGTATTGTGTATCTCCTTAGGAACTGGAAGCTGGGCATGTTCTGAAAGAACATTGCAATTTAGGAGCTAATGACATCCACCTACTCCATTTTCCCTCACTTTACACCAACAACAGATTCTCCCATAGTATTCTTGTACCAAGTCAAGCTCTAGATCTGGAAAAGCCAAACTATTGAAAAGTTCTACTAATTGTGTTTTGTTATCCTTGCAAAATGTGACAGAAATGAGTCTCTGAAAAGTGCTTGAGGTAAAATCTGAGCTCATTTGATTCTAATAATAGTAATACCTGATTATTGTTATATAACTTTTCTTCATCTCTGCAAAAATCCCTATCCCATCCTCTAGTGAGAAAAAAATATTTTATTGCCTTATATCTCCTCAAATGGAGTCACTACCCCTCTCAACCCCAGGGGAGGCAAACAGTCCCCCAAGAACAAAGTGCCTAGGGGATCAACATAAATAAAAATAATGTATTTATTCTATACAGGAAATTAGGGAACTGACGTGTTCAGGAGGTCTCAAGACAAAGGAATCTCCTTGCTGTGGCATTCTTTCTGAGAGGAGTAAGCGAGAACACTGTGGTAAAACAGCTTAATTTGAAACCTGGGAAAAATTATTGCCTGTAGCTTTTTTGAGGGAGGTGCTCTTTGAAATCTCCAAGACTATGCAGTGTAACTATATGGAGAGAAATATATACAGAGAAATGAAAATGTGCAAAGCATTGGTAACAACAGCTGTAGTATTTCAGCTCACAGGTCTCATCTAGTCCCATTTTCTGTCTCCAGCAAAATATATATACTTCCCTGCTCTTGGACCACTTGCAGAGCAGGGCATTTCCTGACATAGTTTGTCTGTTTGTCCGTTTAGAAATGCCTTCATGGTTCTTTCTTCCAAGTCTTTCATCCAGTCTCCCCTTGAACTCATGCAAACCTCTTTCATCCACAAGGTCCTTTGGAAGGGTGTTGAACAGGTAGTTCTACTACCTGTTGCTAGAAGAACCACCTACTTTAATTTGCACTGCAGATGGCTTTTGCTGTCCTCGTTTGATTACTCTTGATGCTTGTACTGGAAGGGAGTGAATAGTGAATCCTTCTCTATCCTTTGCATGTTATTCATGGTTTTGTTACCACTAACAAATCTACCATCAGTTGCCTCTTGCCCAGGATAGAGAAATTTAGTCTACTCAGTCAGTCATTCCTCAACTGGGAGCTGCTCCAGAGTTTCAATATCCCTTGCTGCCTTTCTCAGACTTCATTCCATTTCCAAGTTGCATGCAGTATTAAAAGGGTGTGAGAACCACGGATACATATGGTGGCATAATTATCTTTCCTGTTTTACTTCTTTCCTAAAAAAATCTAAAAACTGATTTGCTTTTTTGACTGCTGCTGAGCTTGTCTGCTATTTTCATGGAAGAATGAAATATCAGACTGATATTTTCGTGGAATTATCTACCTGCTACAAGCCCAAGGTCTTGTTCCTGGCTGGTGTCAGCCTAGAGCCATCACTTTCTGTGTGAGGCTGACTGTTTCACTCTACATCTATCTACAGTAAATTTTATTTGCTTTCTATGCCTTTCATTTCACTGAGCTGATCCGTAGACAGGCTGGTCTAGCTGGTTTAGGTGGAATTTGCACAGGTTTGGGGTTTTTTTGTTTTGAAAGAGTCAATTTTAGAATAATAAGACTAAAACTGAATAATAATGAAAAGAGAACTTACCAATCAGTTGTAGATCTCAAAGGTTTTTGGTCTTACTTTTAGTTCAGCTACAAATAGAAATGTGTTCAATGAATTGTAAGCACATTCAAAATGTATTGTATAGTTTAGCATTATGTTTCTCTTATAGCCACTTTTAAAATACTGTAAGTAGTGACATGATTTAGGGTCTGTGTGCATAAAGTGTTTTCCTTTCTATTCCTTTTCTTTTCCTTTTCTATTTAACTAATTCCTGAGCATGCATCTGTGCAAACTCAAAAGTATATGAAAGTGCTTAGTCATAAATGGGAAATAAATTTTAGTTCAGAAATGGACGAAGGAACTGAATGTCAGAAGTGGGGAAAGTATAATTTTAATATGATTACCATAGAGAAATCCTCAGAGTATCTGCTGAATGGGCACAAAGCTTATATTTGGAAATAATCTTCCTGACTGACATTAGCAGAAAAACTAAGATGAGGAAGATTGTCAAGACCTATGGAAAACTATGCAGGAGACGTATTTGAGAAAAGAAACAAAAGTATCTTTTGATGGAGTTTGGTTCAGTAAACACTAGATTGTCAAGAGGATTCTCATAATTTAAGTATTTCTGAAAATTAGCAGAATTTTCACTTCAAAACAAACTCCCATTTGCTAAGCAAATAACATCAGATATCTGGCGTTGTGCCTACTGATACCCAGATAGATGGATGTTACAATTGAAGCTCCATCCTCAGAAGAAGTCTCAGAGATGTGTACTGCCGGCAATGAAAAACGGGATTATAAATACACCAGGACAAGAAAGTGTGTTTTAGATGCTGCTGCATAACAAAGCACAGTTTTCATGTGAAGATGATTTTTTGCCTCTCAAAGTTGCATGGTTCTTCATTAGACAAATACAAATATCCAGCTCTCATCTGAAAGTGACAATGATGGACATCAAATGGGTCTGGTGGGTAGACTTAGAGCACTATATAACTCACTCTCAAAGTATTTTTTTAACATCTGTATGGTTTGGACCTTTTGGAGTAGCCAGGCAGTCCCTAGCTGATTTCTGTTTCCATCTTTCAGCTTCTTTCTTCAGATTTCCAAAGCAGATGATGTTAATTAATGACCTCTAGGAACTAAACCGGAGACTACAACTTCCATGAACATTATTAGCCTGACAATATCTTTCAGTGGCAGCTGACCCTGGACCAAATTTGTATCAATATCCTAACAGCAGAGGGTTTTGTATCCTATTAATATTTTCCCCTCTCTCCAATTATCTTTCCAATCAGCCTTTCTCTGAGCATAAATTCTTGCCAGGTCATTGATACTCTTCTGCAGATAGAAGTACAGAAAAAAGATTGTACTTTGTCTGTCCGTAATTGGTTACTACAAGAATTTACATTGATCTGTGTCATAATCATTCTAATTTACACCTTCTACCAGCTTCTGATTGCTTGTAAAATCTCCAGTCATATTATTCAACCACTTTAAATAACTTTAATTTCAGCCTGCAGATGCAAAGGTGGCACGTCTGTAATAGAGGTTCCAGACTTGTAATGAAAATGCTTTTTGACATCAAGACAATGTGTGATTTTGGATAAGTAGCAGGCATATAAAGATCAGAAGTGTTTGGGTAGGGTCAGAAATGTACAGAGCATATATGTGTATTGTCATTTTTGCTAACTTAGAATTCAATCAGATTATTTAGGTGCTAACTCTCTTGAGGATGAAACAGCTTTAGACTTTGATTTGCCCTTGGGTTGTTTTCCTCTATCCCGACAGTGGCAGGGACTTGGGTTGTTCCTCTATCCCGACAGTGGCAGGGAAGGATACTGAAAGGAGCAGGAAAACACACCTGATCTCAACGTGGCTCAGGGGCTGGTGCCATCGCAGGAATTTTGGCTTTTTTGATCATGGGGAGGTTTACACGGCACCAGGCC
>NW_008794665.1:12502963-12517509 GCF_000699145.1 Aptenodytes forsteri
GGTGGTGTTGGGTCGACGGTTGGACTCGATGATCTTAAAGGTCTTTTCCAACCTCATTGATTCTATGATTCTATGAGAGACACAATTGCAGCTTATTGCCATGAAGAAACTCATTATATGGTGGAAAAATTTAAAGAACTAAAGCCCCCAAACTAAAAAGTGGATATGGAAGTGAAGTAGACACAATTGCAGCTTATTGCCATGAAGAAACTCATTATATGGTGGAAAAATTTAAAGAACTAAAGCCCCCAAACTAAAAAGTGGATATGGAAGTGAAGTTTGTTTCTTCTTATTTTTAGTAAGTAGAAGTGCTGCTTTTAAATTAGAGAGTTAAATTTCTTCACAGGAACTTGTGTGGGGCTATGTTTGGGATTTTGGCTGAAAATAGTGTTGGTAACGTAGAGATGTTTTAGTTACTGCTGAGCAGTGCTTACACAGAGTCAAGGCCTTTTCTGCTTCTCATACCGCCCCGCCAGTGAGTAGACAAGGGGTGCTCGAGAAGTTTGGAGAGGACACAGCTGGGACAGCTGACCGCAAGTCACCAAAGGGATACCCCATGCCATGTGACGTCATGCTCAGCAATAAAAGCTGGGGAGAAAAAAGAGGAAGGGGGGACATTTGGCATGTGTCTTCCCAAGTATCTGTTACACATGATGGAGCTCTGCTCTCCTAGGGATAGCTAAGCGTCTGCCTGCTGATGGGAAGTACTGAAGGAATTTCTTATTTTGCTTTACTTGCATGTGCAGCTTTTGCTTGACATATCAAACTGTCTTTATCTCAACCCACAAGTTTTCTCAATTTTGCCCTTCTGATCCTCTCCCCCATCCCATGTGGGGGGGAGTGAAAAAGCAGCTGTGTGGTGATTAGTTGCCAGCTGACACCTTCTTATTCCTTAAGGGGTTTTTTGGGGGAAAGGAGTTAAAGCTTTCTTTAAGTTTAAATTCCTATTAGGAGTATTTATTAATCTATTTATTTTTAGCCATGGTTCAGCGAAGTACAATGTGGTTATGAGCCAGTCGTAGGAATTTTATGCACTTTTTCTACACTTCGGCAGTGGACTGAGCTTGACACAAATACAGAAGTTCTCTTTCCCTCAATGCATGACTTTCTCCATAAACCAACTTCAGTTTATGAGTGATTTCACAGATTGGACTAAGGACTAGCAAGATATGGCAGATTTTGTAAGGTCTAGGCGGTCTAGATTGAACTGCATGCTGCACCAATGATCTCTGGCAAATATTAACTTATGCTAATAAATATTGATCTCCTCTCACCCCATCTTAAAATTTCCATTGAACTCAGAGGACAGACGCAAGGCCTGTCAGCACTTGTAGGAACCTGGAGGATGTTGAGGGAGAACTGTCATAAATTATGGTAGAAGCATTCGCTGTATTTGAAATTACTTGTGCTCCAGTTCCTGCTTGGGAACTGGAAGATGATCCTTGCAACCCTTTTGAACAGAAGAAACATTAAATAACACCAACTGGCTATTCGTAGTCTGCCAATTTTATTAACTTTATCCTCTCTGTCTCCTGCAATCTCCAAATCAAAATGGCCTGTATGAGGCACTGCTAGAATTTCTATTTGAAATCAAAGTTGGGAAGAGGGTTGTGAAGAGGTAAAGCAGAGAGAAAGGTAGAAACAAGTAACCTAAAGCAATTGACATTATTAAGGTGGTTTGACTTTTGGTCATAGTAGGGATGAATTGATCCCATGAAACATTTTTGATCTGAGGGGAGATAACTAGTTATTTTATTTTGATGGAACAATGGTGTTAAGACAATCATGGGGCTGCGACTTGTGACCGAAGACTTGGGTTGGCCCTACCCTCAGCCTTCTAACTGGCCCTAAATAAGTTAGGCTTCTGAAGCTCAGTTTGTCACTCTGTAGAAACAATTTCTTAGCTTCAAATGCATTTTAAGGTTTGGTGTCCTCAGATGAGAAATGCTATTGGGTCTTCTGTAACAGTGACTGTAAATTCAAGCATCCCTCCTGCCAGTCTTTACACTTTCAAAGCACAAAAATGTTCCAATGTCCTATGCTGTCCTGGTGGGCAGGAACTCGCTCAGCAGTTTTGAGAAAGATTTCCCCTCATTCCATAACATCAGAGGGTGTCTTTACAGCACCCTCCTCAGAGATCCATCCTGAGATAAATCCCATCATTTACTCATGAGGAAAAATAGTTTGCCCTCTTCCTTACATTAGGGGTCCTACAACAACATAGCTGTTGATCTGAGAGGCCAGACAGTAAAATTGAAATTGTTGGGAAGCAAGAGCATGTGGTTTTGCACAGGATGTGAGTTTGCTAAGGCTCCTCTCCTCTGGCACATCTGGCACAGCTGTCCAAGGAAGCAGGCTGGGCTGACTCCAGAGGTGATGATGGACTGACTTAGGCCCTTGGCTTTCATGATCTGTCAGCCTCTAGGACAAGATTTGCTCCACAGTGGTGTAGTCCAGCATATAGATATGGACTGGCCTGGAGTTGCTGGACCCAGTGAGGGTGCTAGTGGGATGCTTTTTCTGCTCCAAACTGTCATGGGGATGAGGAGACGTGAAAATCCAGGAAGAGATGCTCTAAGCTACTGAGGCGGATGACATAGGTATGAAGGATGGAAGTTTCCTCTGTCCAAACCTCTTGGTCATATCCTTAGCAAACTGAATTAATTTTAGTGGCATTGTGTGGAATGGTAATACATGAGAACAAATCAAGAAATGCTGATCAGCTACTTCTAGTCTCATAGCTCATTATAATACTGCAGAAAAACAAGGAATGTGCTTATACGTGTTATTAGCTTTCTGTCATGCTGGTACATTACGATTACCTGAAATGTGACAATTTCCTAAATATAGAGCACTGACACTCAATAAAACAATTAAGTTGCAACTTGTGAATGCAGTTGTGCTGGTAATTGCTGACATATCTACTCAAATTTGCCTAATTATACAATGACTTACCAGAAATTCCTTACTAACGTAATTAAATTGTCTGTGCCATTTTGAACAAGGTGAGCTTTATAACCTGGAGATATCCACTTGTAGAAAATAATTTTGCTGTTGTTTCTCTCATCTCAGGCTATTTCTTCCCAACGTTAATGATATTATCAAGGTGGAATCTGCCATGCATCATGTATCTGATTTTGGTCTTTTTATAATCAATTCCTCTGCAGTTTACTTAGCAGAAACTACGGGTCCTTCCCTGTGTATTAAATAGGCTCTGATTCAAGAATGGGGTTAGCCTAGCAGTTACCCATGTTCCACATTATATCTTTCCCAAGACAGCTGGACAGCATGACTGTTTAGCTTAAGTTCTGGAAATTAATACAGCCTGGTCTGAAGGTGCCATGGTCAATATTAAATTAGGATCCAAATGGTAGATGACATATAAGTAGACTTTTAACTGGTATGTTTTGGGGGGTGGTTGTTGGGGTTTTTATTTTTGTTTTTCTAGATGAGCTTCTAATGCCCTGAGGACTTTCAGTCTGTAAAATGCTGTTCAATGTGTATTTAACTTATTCTCTTTGTTTAATTCACAGGAGCTCCAAACCTGTGATAATCCAGCCTACAAATGCTGGCTCTTTATTTCAAACTGCAGAGTTCTGCTGGAGATGCACACCTTTAAACCTTTGCAAGAAGGAAGTACATGGTCAGAAAAGGCTACAGGACTTCGCTGAATAAGGGTGATTTCCTGAACCTGTGCCACAGTGGTTTCAAAACATGAGACTCTAAAGCTGTTCCTTTGACAGCTCAACCAGCAAGTCACATTTTGTACGTGGGGAAGCTGACAAGCAGCAACCATGACTCCAAATTTTATAACAGATAATGCTGAGACACATTACTCAGGGAATTCTGGAAGGGAAATGGAGCCAGTATTGGCATCAATATTTACTTATCTATAAACAGCTCATACCCATCCTTTAGTGGTATTGTCACAGTAGCTGGGTTATAGGAGAGGTAATACCCTTGACTAGGCACAGGTTCAGGTACACTATCTTTTCTGCAGATCCTTGTGTCTGGAGATGGTTTTGAAGGCAAAACAATGGGAAACTTAAAACTGACACAAGTTATGCTGATACAAAATAATCTTGGAGGCTCTATATGATTTAATTAACAGAATAGCAGTCTAGTCTTCTTTTATTAGGCAAATGTAGTCCTCCAAAAGCTAGTGTGACCTTAAAAAATTGCTAACTCCATTTAGCACCTTTTTGGAAGAGTTTAAATAATTCTTACTCTAACGGAGGTGCCCTTTTCCTAGTGTTTCCTCTGACAGTCACACAGCACTAATGTGTTGGGCAAAAAAAGCTGCTACAGAATATTCTATGTCCTTTTCTATTCCTACTTATTTTCCATTTCTAGTGAAGTATCCTTCTGTGTAAATTACTTTCAAAACTGTTTACAGCACACCTGGTCTGTACAGCTATCCCCATCCCTTGCTGAGCAGGGCACTGAGATGCCTGAAGACAGAGCACAGTCCACATGGTCAGTTAAAGACAGAGAAATAGGAAAAAGGACAAACTGTAACCAGTGACTAATGCTTCTCTCCACCTCCCCCCTGCATTTTATCCATTACCTACAACCTCTGGTTTCTTCTATTTTCTTTTCTACGTGGGATTCTCTCAGTTGTGCTTCTGACTGATTCACTCTTGCTGAGGTAGCAGTTCACAGAAGCTTACGCTGCAGTTTACTTCTTTCATGCACTTTCTGTCCCTTGTTCTGCCTTTCTGAATGCCTTTGGAAGACTTCTGCTACCATTCTGATCTTATCTCCTTTGCTGTTTATTCTACCATTACAAAATATCTATTTTTTCCTTTATTGTTAGTGGAGCTATCTACTGTGTTAGGTGAATGATTTGCTTCTATTTTGTACTAACCATCTCTTGATTTTTGCTTTCTGAGATTGGCAGTAAGAAGGGTTTAACTCATAGCTAACCAGTAGTGAGACAAAAGACAAGATACTCTGGACAACTAGAGGTCAAAGCTGCTTGTCAAATCTGACAGACAGCAATGGATTATGTAGGTTGGTTGTGAAAGAATTAAATAAAAGTTTCTAGTCAGAAGCACATTGGCTGAATGGGCAGCCCAAAGACTATATTTATTAAGTTTTCGGCATTCTGGCCCCTTTAACAGGCTCTAAACCACCACTGCATGGCACACACTGAGAAGGGACTACGGAGAAAGACTGTATCACCCAGATCCTCTGCCAGGCTGGAATAAAGATCTCAAGGAGATTTGAATTAATGCATTTGATGTCTGATTTGTTTAACTTAAATAGGTAAGAGACCAAGAGCTTTGGACATTTAAAGGAAGAAGGACAACTATTTCCTTTGGTTTACATTAAAAAGAAACAGGGGCACTTTTTTTTTTTGTTTTCTTTCAAGAGGGATATAACATTTCAGGAAATTCACTCATAAAAGACTAAAATGAACTCACAGAAGAGCTATGTCTGGAATTTGTAAAGTACAAAAGAAAAGGCAATTAGCTATCCAAATCCTATTGAAAGTCAATAGCCTTAAGCCACTTTGAAAATCCCAGCACATAAAACTCACTAAAAACAAACTCTGCAGTAAATGCAAGTGAAGTAGGGGAGCCGAAAAAAGAACAAAGAACAGAAGATATCTGTTAGACAGAAATAGGTGTGGAAGTATGAAGTACATGCTGTAGATACAGCTATGATGGAAGTTGCACATACATTCAGGTTGTTCTTCACTATCTCGTAACATCTGTGTTGCTCCCATTGCAAATGAATTTATCATCTTTTCTTCTTTCTTCTGAGTCGTCTGTAAGTCTACTCCAATCACTAGGAGTTTGTGCCTATAGGCAGCTTGTTAACGACTCCACTGATACTTAGTGGAGATACAAGGCATAAAGCTGCTTTTGTAAGAGGCTGAGGAAGCAAGCAGGAGTGCCTTTAACCTCACTGTCCTGAAAGGTAGTGGCTAGGGGGTTGGACTTTGTCAAAGCACAAGAATTTACCTAGTTGCTGTTTCTTCCCAGCAGTATGCATGTTCCAAAACCTGAGCTGTTTTTTTTTTAAAAATGGGGTCCATCCTTCTCTGCTGTGCTTTAAAGGTAGCAGTGTCTGCCACTACTTTTTCTTCTCCACAGGTCACACCAAGAGAGTCCCCTTGTACCCCTTGTTGAAAATTGTGGATTCTGCTGCGGGAGATGGCAGCTGATGAGGGTTTTGAAGAATGCAGGTTTTGACAGGAGAGCCTAAATCCTCCATAATCCCTATTTGAGGCACATATGATTTTCAGTGGAACTGAGTGCACAGGCTGTATTGCTGAATGACGTGCAACCCTCTATTAATTAAATAAGCAAACGTTGTCCACAATCACTTGCCAATGCATCATATTATCACAAGGGGTGTAGAATGTCACTTTCATGCAGACCATCTGGAAATGTGAGCCGCTGCTTCAGCAGTTATCAAAATCTCTTCTCCTGAATTTTAATTTCACAAATAAGTATTACCGAGTAATCACAAAAAAGGTTTTGGTGTGATTTGTCTGCTGTTTCCTTAGAAGTAGGACACAATCATTTCCTAATAGGATGCCTTTCCACTAAATAAATAGCAGTCCAGTCATAAATCAGTAGAACAGCAGTGCAGGAATTGCTTGGATTAAGATACAGTCATAAAACCAAATCCCAGTATAAAAATGAGTGGTCGTTTCAGACTTTTAGATGATACATTCACCTGATATTTTTTTGGGGGAGGCATTTTTATTATGGGGCACAGCAAAAAGGGTGAACTTAAATCCTTTTGCACTGACTAGGTGATTTACCTCCTGCCTTCCCTCTTTAGCTTTTTCCTTACATGGCTATTCAGTGAAGACACTTTGCATTTCAACTAATTTGCTTTTTATAAGACTAGGTAGATATGATTTTGTAATTAACCAAAATGTAATGAAATCTGGCTTATCGTTTACCATGATTAGTTTAATATTCTATTTAATGAGTTTTAAAATGCTGCCAGAAAGCAGAATGCACATCCAAAGAATGGTAGAGATGCCTGTGAATCCCAATTGCTAATAGCTGGAATAATAATATTGTCTTGCATTGATGTACCATTTTGGATGCTATTATACTTCACGTTACATCCAGGAACCGCTTCACTAACCTTAGCACTTGTACTTTATTCATGCGTGCCATCTCAGCACTACAGCAATGGCTGTTTTCTTCCTGTATCTTAATGAAGGGCCTGATCCAAGACCTGCTGAGGCCAATGGAAAGCTTTTCATTGAGCTTTCTGGGCTTTGGATCAGGCCCACAACATACTGCCGGCAAGATAACAAGTATTCCTAAATTACTGAACCATCATTTTGACAATTATGATAACTTTTTTGTTGTTTTCAAAGCAAGTGATTTTCACTAATTATGACAGTGATTACGGTATTCAACTCCTAGCTGGGAAATTGTTCTTGCAAATGAAAAATGCTAGAACATATCTGATAAGCAACAAATGAGCATCCCAATCTACAACCAGTTTAGTTTTCATAGGTCTGTTGCAGAGCTTTGTCACTTGTTGCCCAAGCAAGTTTTAAGCAGGCTGAGTGACAATGGAGTCACACAGGAAAATACATACAGAGCTGCCTACTTTGGCTTCCTTGTCCAGTGAGACAAGGTTTGCTGAGGTGGGCTACTTCAGTTTAATTGAACTTCCAGAGGTTTCTAGGTGGATCACCTCAGAGTCAGAGGATCTGAGACTCCAGTGTCTGTGGCTACAAAACCTACTCCCAGGGACCGTAAGCAAGGTCAGCTTTTAGATGCATGTGATTTGAGTTTACCCTTCTAACAAGACATGGCGGGGGGGAGTGGCGTGGGTGGGTGTTGTTGTCTCCTTTTCTCAAAGCTAGCACTGCAAGAGTGTTTAAAGATGTGGTGATAATACTTAGCAGTGGTAAACACCTGCAGGACAATGCTTATCCCACCATGAAAGAATCCACTGAGCTGTACAATCTTATCATGCCCTGAATATTAATAATGGATCAAGAAAAGAGCTCCATTGGTTTGGAACCAAAGCATGACTGTCAACTGCTTGATACCACTGTTGTCATGTTTGTCCTGATTGCAGATGATGATGCCATGTTTAGCACAGACCTCTGGTATTTTCATATTGATAATTTTACAATGGGTATGTTGCAGTTCCTGTTTAGTCTCGTTTCTCCTTTGTCACTGGAAGCAATTTTCTGAAGCTACAAAAAAAGCATTCATCAGTTGTTGTAGTAGGAGTACACAGAAATATGAGGCTGTGTCCTGACAGAAAACAAACTTTTCACTTCACCACATATTATTGCTCTTAATTCATATTACCATCCCATGGCACTCTGAAGGACTAGAGGTCCCTTCCTCAAGTTTGGGATCTCCTAGGTACTTAAAGACCAAGGTGTTATCACAGTGTAGAAGAAGGCTTCAAAGTGAAAGTGGTTTTGAAACTCTGGGCACTCATCCCATGGATAATGACCAAGATTTCTTTTTGAATATGATCTGAAACTTTCTAAGTTACTAGGAAGTACCATTTTGTAGCTTTCACTGGTTTCCACAGCAGAACTATGAAGGATTTCCATTTTATTCTTTTTTGACACTTGAGATAAATAGATTTATACTATACATGTAATAATAATATCAATAATGATAAAAATTATTACCAGTAATAAATTGATTCATACATTTATATTGTAGCAATGCATGGGATCCTGTTGTACTAAATACTGGACTACTACCATTAAGAAGATTGGTTGTTGCTCTGGGGCCTCTACTTTCCAGATAATCTAGTTAATGTCAGAACCTCAGTGATTCTGGGAAGTCTACTTAGGGAAGGACACTAAGGTTTACTTGTTTCTCTAAATCTTATCCTAACAAATTTTCTGTATTTATAAAAATTATTTCACAATCAGCTATGTTCATACCTCATTCAAAATGTTTACCTGACAAGAACCATTTTTTCTGAATTATTTGGCCATATGTTCTTCTGGTCTTCTTCAGACCTAACAGGTCCTGAGATATGAACAGTACAGTTTGTTGCAAACATGAAAATGAACATTTAAAAAAAAGTCTTTGGGTTTGATTTTCTTGCTTTGTGGCAATGATTTGTTCCCTTATTTCCCCATAACTATGTTTCATGACATCAAAGGTCATGTTAGAGAAACAGTGTCTAGAAATAGATGGATAATAATGGTTCAAAAATTTTAGAGGAAAAATGAATGCTGACAATGAATGTATGTTGTTAAGAACCTTGTCTTGACAAGACTCAAGGCAAGAAGTAAAAGAATGAGCTTTTCAAATATTTTTTAAATGTAACTTGCCCAAATTCCAGCTGATAGGAGAGAAAAATCACTGAAACATTTTCTCTTAAAAACTTCACATACATTGGATGAACAAAATTGTTTCTTGGAGTGGCTTTGTGTTTTCAAATTTTTGTATTTTTAGCTGAAACAAACAACACTTTTGGCCTTGCTGAAACCTTCTGTGATGAGGAACAGAGGTTTTTTGGTGGGGATGCTTTGCAGCAGGGTTGTCTCTGCAAACTCTGAGAACATGGAGATCTCTGGAGTGAGAGAGTCTGACAGGGCTGTCTTGGAGCTACGGGTTGTGGAGCATGTGGAGCTTACTAGGGAGCAAGCCATCTAGCCTCCTGCTTAGCTGTTCATTCACAAGGAATGTCACCCAACATTCCCAGCTGCAAGTTCTGTCTCACATGTGACACCACCCCATATTGCAGAGAGGCCCAGGAGAGTGACAATAACTTCGTTATATTGGCTGCTGCAGCTCAGCTGGTACTGCTGCTCTGCTCCATAGCATAGCTCCCATCCATATGGTGCCATGGAAAAAACTCTTACATAATAATCCCCAACAAGTTCAGCTTGAATTAACCAGAATAAGATCTACCTGGGTCACTTTCATACAAGCTAATGTTATGCAAATTTCCACCTGCCACTTATTCTCTGAATTTCCTCATGGAGCAGGCAGAATGGCATGATGGTTCGATGGAGGTCAGGGCAAAGCTGAAGCAGTGGTCATGCGTGTGTTAAGACATAACATAACATTAGAAGTTGAACATCTCTCAAAACTTGCAGCCTGGATCGAGCCATTTCACTAGTCCCTTGTTTTGGCTAGCTCTACGGTAGCCAGGCTTATCAAACATTCCTACTGTCTGGCCACATGAAGTTGTGCACATAACAGAACAGTAAACAGGACAGTGCTTGCTCAGAATTACAAGAACAACTGTATTTGCGATGGACCAAATTGTGATGGCAGTTGCCCTGGGAGATTGTGCTATTAGCATTCTATCAGTCAAAATAAACCGCCTTGGATCAGGCTTCACAGACTGAAAGAGAATTGTGGCCTCACCTCTCCCAACTGGCAAACATAAAACTGAGCAGCCTTGGCGTGTTACATATGGGGAAAGATTGAACCATCATAAAGGAGAAGGAGAGTTTCCAGCTTGGCAAGCCCTGGAGGCATGCATCTGTTCTCATCCTGAGCCATCCAGGACCATCTCAAGCTCTGAATACTTCTTTTCCCCTGGCACCACAGGAGAAGCTCATTACGCAGCACTATCCCTTTCCTCAACATCTCCCCCAAGGTATGGAATGAAATGGCCAAGTTACCTTCATAGCAGAGATAATTATCTGCATGTCATCCAGCAATGAGGCCATAGCAAAATTACAAATGGAGCTGATTTGGTCTATTGAGCAGAAAAGGGAAAGGGATGAAACGTACCAGCTCAGTTTTGTGCGATACCCTGCTGCTGTTCCTCCATCTCAGTTCAATTCAAAGCTTAGTATCCCAACATAAACAGCTCTGGCTTTTGCTACAAACTGAGCCCTTACTGGCGTACTCAGGAGCCTGGAGCTAAGGTGTCTGAGGCCTTTCTTTCCTCACCCTTTCTAATATCTCCAGTAGGTAATGTAGGCCCAGGAAGATGCAAGCAATGTACAAATTTTCAGTGATAATGCTGAAATATCAGCCAGCTGACCTGGGTCAAATACACTGCAATGTTACTATAAGCCCCTACAGCTGATGTAGGGCATGGCATAAGGTTTGTTATGTAATTTCACAAGTGCTGACCCTCGTTAACACAATCCCCATTGCACTCAACACTATAACAAAGGCATAACTCGAATCTACATTTTAGACACAGATTCATAACTCTCACTGCTGTGTTTTCCTCTTTGGTGTCAAGCACTCGGGCAAGATGGAAGATGCATATTCTGCCTTTTGTACTCTGCCTTCTTTGTGCATCACCCTTCAGTGGGAAAGGCTTCCAGTTGCACAAGCCACTGACATTCAGGCACAACTACCTTACATCCGGGGGTTTATTTTAAGCCTGCTATCAAGGCCAGACTTATTCTCTGTGCAAACTGTGATTCTCCAGGTGCAAGTGGCAAGTGGTATTGGAAATATATTTTGCATTTGGTAACTTGGTTTGGCACTAGTCATGCCCAGAGAGCCCTCCATGTACAGGCTGGGAGTACATCAAATGGACAGGTCTTCTTGTACCTGTCAACCACACTATAGACACACACTATAGACAGAGTATCCCTGGCAGCAGCCATGTGCCAAGAAGATGCCCACAATCCTCTCTTCCCTGAACTTTAATCTCATTCATTCATTCTTGCTGTCCCCTCAAGCCCATCCAGAGGGTCATGCTTTGTGAGCAAAAAAGCTAGTGGTTTGTGCCATTTTTATGCCTGTTATTTACTTTAGACTACCTTCTTTTGCAGAGCAGGTGGAAAAATACCAGTTCAGAAAGCTTTCTTTGGAGTCATAAATCATTCCTTTGAGAGTATAATGAAAGCTGTACTCATCAAAGTTGGAACAAAAGTTTAGTAGCAAATAACATTTAATTTTTAAAGTATATTTGATAATTAAATTTTATTTTGGCTCTGCTGTGTGTCAGAAATCATAAAGGAGTATTTGTTATGCTCCCAGCATAACTTCCCTGTGGACTACTGTTCTGCACTGGTGGGAGTGAGAGTGAGAGAGAGACAAACAGTGCAATCCCAAACATGGATACAGGCTGGGCGATGGGTGAATTGAGAGCAGCCCTGTGGAGAAAGACTTAGGGGTATTGGTGGATGAAAAACTGAATATGACCAGCAATGTGCACTCACAGCTCAGAAAGCCAGTCACATCCTGGGCTGCATCAAAAGAAGTGTGGCCAGCAGGTTGAGGGAGGTGGTTCTCCCCCTCTACTCTGCTCTTATGGGACCCCACCTGGAGTACTGCATTCAGCTTTGGGGCCCCCAGCATAATAAAGACATGGAGAGCACAGGCTGAGAGAGTTGGGGTTGTCTAGCCTAGAGAAGAGAAGGCTCCGGGGAGGCCTTACAGTACTTAAAGGGGGCCTACAGAAAAGATGGGGAGGGACTCTTTATCAGGGACTGTAGTAACAGGATGAAGGGTAATGGCTTTAAACTGAAAGAGGATAGATTTAGATTAAATATAAGGAAGAAATTCTTCACTATGAGGATGGTGAGGCACTGGAGCAGGTTGCCCAGAGAAGTTGTGGATGCCCCATCCCTGGAAGTGTTCAAGGCCAGGTTGTATAGGGCTTTGAGCAGGATGAAAGATATCCCTGCCCATGGCAGGGGGGTTGGAATTATATGATCTTTGAAGGTCCCTTCCAACCCAAACCTTTCTGTGATGATTCTATGATGACGATGATTCTTCCTGGATCTCAGTAAGAAAGGCCTGACAACAATTGGCTTAATAAAATAGCTGTTTTAATAAGATACATAGAATAAAAAGAGGAGTATAGATAGCGAGAAAACCTTACATCCTTTCAGATGCTGGGAACCCCACTTTTGTGCAGCATCAGGCAGGCCCTGGATGGATTTTCCCACAGTGCAATGTGCAGAGCAGATCCTTTTTGTTCAGAGAGAGAGAGGTTCCTCCTTTTTGGTCCTTCGAGCTCTTGTGTATAATATCTTACAAGAAAACAACTTTATTCCTAAAGGATGTTCACAGGAGAACTTCTTGCTGCACTGTGAGATAAAGTCCCAGTTTCAACCACTTATACTATCAAGATTAGTAGCAAGTGCATAACTCCCTCAGAGAACCAGTTATTCAGTAAGACAGCACTGAAGAAGTTTTCCTGATGGAGGAGAATTGACACTTTAGTATTGAGATAGAGCACTAAGCTTCTGCTCAGCTGCAGTAATTCTTGGCACCATCTTTCCCTGACTGCTTTCCAGTGTAGATTCACGTGTTTGGTTGAACACAGAATGTCATTGGATCTACACCCCTCAAATTGTAATCCAACAAGGTAACCCAGCATCAGATGTGCACATAACTACATGCTTAAATTTAAGTACTCACCTTAAAGCTGATCTGTACTGATATGGGTGCATATATTGCCCAGAATCAGGACACAAAGGACAAATCCAACTCTCAGTGGTGACACTGGACAATTTCCAAGGACCACAGTGGACAATGTGCAATAAGAACTGTTAGTAAGCCCTCAAAAGGAATAAGATCACAGAAAAGTTTGAAACAACTTAGTGGGGAGAAAAAGGATAAACACCAAGTCCCCCTGCAGTAATAACTATTTACTGAATTTTTAACATTTTATTGGAGTCACAGTAGGTAAAATATTTAAAGAATTTTAAATGTATAATACTGAGCAAGATTTTTATTCTATCTGTAGTCCTTATTTCTGCTCCCTTTTTCTATATGTTATTTCACAAGCAAAACTCACTGTTTGTCTTTCAAATTGAGTATTTTTCTCCTTCTTTGGGGGAAAAAAGAGACAAAGACAGTTCAGATGTTTTAGGACCACAGTTACTAGAGTGCAATCTTTCTTTCGGGGATGGGGAGAACCACACATACAAATAACAGGGGGAGAGAAAGAATAAAGAATGCTCCTCTTCACACGCAAGCCTTACCTGAAAAATCACACTGAGCTCTCTGACAGACACAGAACTACAAAATTTGGAGGCTAGAGGTTTTAATAAGGTATTAAATAAAGAAACAAATGGCTTAATCTGGACACCTCTTCTAACATATCTTCCTGAAAATCTGCTTTCAGAATTCATAATCACAGCTGCGAAGACAGAAAATGTTTCAGTGCTAAAGAAAATGCACATCTCATCTACTCATGTCACAGAGCATGCTGTGATAATTTTAAATCATAACACAGCATAGGATGTGGTGTGTCATGGAATAAAAATACAAATCTGATTAGATACATGCAACAGCTTTGTCTACTTAATATCCAGCCTGAGAAATTAGTGGTCATTCAGCAAGCTGGTTCTGTTCCAGCAGTGGGAGTTTTCAATTATTAGAACTAAATCAGATCCAGAGATAATTTAGTATCAGAACATTTCTGATTGAAAGCTTTCTCCCACAAAGCATCTGATGAAGCTAAAAGGTTCTTTTCTTATTCTGTTTTCTCACAATTGATTTCTCCCCCTGCTTTGCATTTTCCCATAATTAATATCTTATCTTTGCTAATTTAATGCCATTCTTTCTTCTGCTTATGTATAATTTCTTTCCTCTTAGCAAAAAAAAAAAAAAAAAAAAAATCCTCCATGGTCCGTGTTAAAAAAA
>NW_008794665.1:12517891-12539839 GCF_000699145.1 Aptenodytes forsteri
TCTGCTTTTTTATAATTTCTTTCCCCTTAGAAAAAAAAAAAAAAAAAAATAATCCTCCTTGGTCCGAGTTACATACAAGAAGGTTGATATTGAAAAGGAGGATGGCAGAAAGAGAATTTTTTCTTATAATTTCTGATTCTTCTCAAACCACTCACATTTCACTAACATCTCTTCCCAGTATTACCAATCTTCCTAACCCTGTGACTGCAGTTAAAATCCTCATATGGCCAAGAGTTCAAAGACATAAACCAAATATCTTAGGCAGCAAAGGAAATGGGTTCACAGCTATGACCAGTTAACGTTTCTTATGTTTCCACTGCTCTGTCAGAGTGTGGAGTTGCAATTACAGAGCCTTGTTGGCAGCGCAGACTGACTGATAGTGATGTGCTTCTTAACAGGAGCTGCACCAGAACTGAGCCTCCATAGCCATAGTTTGGTCCCTGCTAGCCGCTCCAACGAATGTGGTCCTTTCAAAAGACTTGTGTTGTTGCTCCCAGTCTTACTGTTTGACAAAAAGAAGATGTCCAAATTTCCCAAGTATATTTACTCAAGACACTAAGGACACAAGCAAAGACATTGACAAGAGAAGCAAGGGAACATACCAATCATCAACCCAAACTTGGTAGTTGCCTGTTTTCATGCTATTAGCTTAGGGCAGCATTTAGCAAGGGGCTTGTGCATATGAGATGTGCAAATGCAGACTTGCCCTTCACTTTGAGTTGCTCCCCATTATCCTACATAGCCAGTGCAAGGACATACCGGATAGTGGTGGGGGCACTAGTCTTTCTTCACTGCCGCATGGTTGCCCAGCTTTGACCGTGCTTGGTTTTCCAGCTGCTTTCCTGGCAGTGCAGCCCAGTCTGCTGTGGAGCTCTGCAGTGAGCATAACTACCAAACAGACTTCAAATAGAAGCATTTTACTGTGCTGCCATCCTCTAGCAGTGGATGTAGCTCTGCCACATAGAGATAATGGAGGGTAATGGTACATTGCAGATATTTTTTAATACAAAAGTGTGTATATGTGTGTATGTATATCTGTATGTACACATTCTCTAGCAGTTTTCTAGTTGCTGCTTTTTTTTTTTTAACCCCTTTCCCCCCAGAAGCTACGATGAGGAACAGGGGGCGAGGGCTGGGGGTTCAACCTTGAGAACACCTGCAAGGAAGGAGGTGAATGCTGAAGGGAAGAATGTAACAGAGAATGCACAGAGGGAAGTAAAATACTTAGGCAAACAAATGATTGAATCAGTGACTGGAACAACCAGGTCTCTGCTGGAGATTAATAAGAATAAGATGCTATGCTTCATTGACTAAGTTTACCTAATTTCTTTAAACATCAGTATTGGTTTTATGTAGCACTTGCCTAACTTAGTTGCAACTTTCTATTTAATCTATAAAGCCATTATTACCTGAATGGTGATTGGAAAGCAGCAGGAAACTACTCTGATTATGCCTTAATTATTGTCCTACACCTGATCTTCACAGAGAGGATGTATGGTCCTACCCTCCCCTGTTGCTCTCAGCATCTCATATCTGAGCAATCAACTAACATTGTTGCATCTGTTTAAGAACAGAACTAAATGTGTTTCCACTGATTTCCAGAATAAGCTGTAAGCCTACAAAGCTTTATTTGCCTTCCCTTCCTTCCTGGTTGCAGGGATCAAAAGGAGATATTTGGTTAATGGTTAATTAAACACTTCCATTGAGCAAGCCAGAGCTTTGCAAATCCACATCTTCCTCACTGCATACCATTTGGAATCAGCTGAAAGTTTTGAGTTTGCATTTTACCAAGTCGGAGGCTGCATTCACACAACTGGAAACTTCGAAGTAAGCAGACAGAAAGCAAGCCAGCAAGTTCTTAAACTGAGGGATATGAAGTGGAAAAAATCCATGACTCTCCCTTCAGGTAGAGACCTGAAGATACATCCTTGATAATGAGGTGTCGTGCTGTCTTATTAGATCCCTGATCATTTAAAATGTAAATCCTAATGAAGGCACAAAGAGCTACAGCAAATAGAAGAAGTGGGTTGGATTGTAATAAATGAACATGCCATCTGCCTCTCTTATCTCCCAATGAATTGAGCATTACCATCTTTGTAATTAGCACTGACAAACAGCACAGTCCCAGGAAACAGGACAGCAAGATACAGTGGATTAGTTTTGCATGCCCTGCTGCGCTAGCATGGAGCTAAAACTTGGGGCATATTGGCTTTCTGGCAGGGCTGTTGTGAACTGATTGCAGTTCCTGCCCAGGAAAGCACACAGGTATGGACAGCAGAGTTATAGAATCATAGAATCATTTAGGTTGGAAAAGACCTTTAAGATCACCAAGTCCAACTGTAAACCTAACACTGCCAAGTCCACCATGAAACCTTGTCCCTAAGCACCACATTTTTTAAATACTTCCAGGGATGGTGACACAACCACTTCCCTGGGCAGCCTGTTCCAATGTTTAACCACTCTTTCAGTAAAGAAATTTTTCCTCATGTCCAGTCTAAGCCTCCCCTGGCTCAACTTGAGGCCATTTCCTCTCGTCCTATCACTTGTTACTTGGGAGAAGAGACCGACACCCACCTCGCTACAACCTCCTTTCAGGTAGTTGTAGAGAGTGATAAGGTCTCCCCTCAGCCTCCTTTTCTCCAGACTAAACAATCCCAGTTCTCTCAGCCGCTCCTCATAAGACTTGTTCTTCACCAGCTTCATTGTTCTTCCTTGGACACGCTCCAGCACCTCAATGTCTTTCTTGTAGTGAGGGTCACCTAGGTATACGCACATTACCACAAAAGCCTGGGAACATACTCCTGAACCTGTAGTTATACCACACTGGTGGTGGCATTTAAAACCCTGACAGGGGAAGGAGAGGGACTGCTTCTGGCTCCCTTATTTCTTTCCTACACTCTCAGCATGGAGCACCATAAATGAAAAATAAATGCCACTGGAGCATCATGATACCCTCATAAAAATTCATCTGTAGGAAATATTTAGCCTGAAAATTGGAAGAGGGAGACAGTTGTCTTTTAAAAGACAAGCTTGTCTACTTTGTTGAGAGTCCTTATCAACTCTCTCTTTACAAAGCAAATTGCTGGAAGACGAATTGGTCTCGTTCTACAGAGAGCCATTAGAGAGGCAGTGGTATGTTAAAAGTGAACATTTTTAGTGTTTACAGACTGTAACAAATGGAACTAGTGTTGTACCTCTGCTTCTTAAAGAAGGGAAGAAATGGCAAGCTATTTCTTTACATTACAGAAAAATTAACTTCACTGCAATTTTGCTGATCTGCACAGGAGGGAGACACAATTTTCCTCTTAAGGCAGTCACCAAAGCTTCCCTTGTTGCTTACATCTCTGGGAGATACCACTGGGCTACTTGCAAACATACATTTAGGGATTCTGTGGTGGGTGAAAAAAAACCCTGCAGGGCTGCCCATGAAACATGCAGAAAGCATTTTTATATATTAAAAAAAAAAATTAAAAATAAACCATTTCTATTTGAGGTGGTTTATGAGTTCTTTTAGGGAACATATAGTAACCAAGTATCATAGTTAGTTAGACTTTTCTACATAAGCTTATCCATTTTCCTGGTTGAACCCTTTTGAGGACATTTGTTGAGAAATGTGATGCAGATTTGAAGGATGTATGAGAGACTGCCAAACTGAGTTAAATACTGGCTGAAGTCAGGTCTGATTCTGCCACTGGTTCTAGGAACAGGGATTTCAGAGGGGATTTGATGTTGTTCATTTGCAGTGATTCACAATGGCATTAGGAGAACTTCTGTCCTGGAATTCTTTTCTGTTTGTTATGTGGTATATGAAATTAAAGAAAAAGTAGACTGATTAAATGGTCCATTTAGTAACTTCAGGCCTGCAGCTCCATAAAGATTTCATACTATTTAATCTGGTGACAGCTACACATTAAAAACTGCAGGACAGTAAGACTTTTTGAAAATCTATCTCTAAGTCAGGTAAATACTGAGAACACAAATTTTCCTTATTTAGCTTAAAAGAAAGAAGAGAGATATTGGTGTGTGTTCACTGACTACAAAAAAGGATAATCAAAAAGGACAATTAAGTTTTATAGGGAAAATTAACAGTTCAAAGATGATTTGCAATGTTGGAAGCTTTTCACAGACTGTTTTAATTTATAAAGAGTTCTTTAAATATGGCTCACTTTATTTTGATGGGCAAGATCTACTTATTCTTGTTTTTTAACTGACTTTCCTTTGTTAGTCTCTCTTTCTCCAGAAAAAGGCAAGAGAATGAAAAGCTGAGATAAAATGAGCTTTTCCCATTTATTTTTAAGCAAAAACATTCAGAAGCTGCAAAAGATCATTGGCAAAATGATTTCATTTTGAATGTTGTTGCAAAAAGTAATTGAAAGAAATATCATTGCTACAGGGCTCTTTTTGATCAAAATTCCCCCCAAAATAAACAATACTAATTTCCATATGCTCTACTAAGATATTTTTCAACTTTATTTAAGGGTCAGTGGCTTGTCATAGCTGCAGAGTAAGACGGATGCAGTTTTATCCATCAGCTTGGTTTCTTATGTGACCCAAATGATCACTCTACGTGATTTCCTGGCGACCACCACACCAGACTGGAAAAGATTAAGTTTCATTATTGAGAACCTCAGCCAAAAGCAGACTTCTCACTGGCTACGCCAAGCTTTGATACAACTCTGTGCAGAAGTGGAACATCGGTCCTAACAGTTACGTTGGTTAAGCTTCCAGTCAAGTGCTTGAACACTCGGAAAGAACATAGGTTAGCAAAGAAAAGCAATGAAAGTAAAACAGGTCTCTAAATCCTGCAAAGAGCCAGAAGTGCAGCCAATGAGGATATGAAGGGAACATTCACTAAGTCAGTGTAAGCTTAGGAAGAGCCATGAAGCAACAGTATTGTAAAGCACAGACATGACTGGGCGAGCTGTAAGATTAAAGGATGCTACAAGGCTGGTGTAGCCTTTCCAGGGGATCTCCTGATTCCTTTCATGAGGGGTCATCCACCTTTGGTTGTTTGCTTCTTGTGCTACACAAAGCCAGATGTGGTTCAACATAAACAGATAATTAGGTCAGTAGGGGAATCTCAGCTGTAGAGCTCTGTGCCGGAGTGAAAGGGACAGGCAAGGTCTTACATGGAAACATTTTCTGTTTCCTGCTACAGCAAGGAGCCGGAGTGCTTTTGCCTTGTAAACAAGAGACCCTCAGAGCCCAAAGAGCAACCATCATTTTCTGTTCTGCCTGACTAGGGGTTAGTGTACAAGCATGGCTCTCTTCTCTCTCAAAAATACAGCCATCTTTAAGTACAGCTGTCTTTCTCACAGTTAACTGCTTTCTCTGTCTCTCACTAAAAAAATGAAGGAACCATGATTAGGACAAATTAATTATTCTGATACTCTGCAGAGCAGAGGGACAGTTTCAGTTGCAGGAGCAGCCAGAGAACCAGATAGATGCAGGCACTGGGGCAGGTGAGAGATGGCATTGCTTCTTCCCACTGTCCTCAAGGGTTGGATTTAGCTTGCCTAAGGTAGATGTCTGGTGTGGGTCAGGTGACAGACGGCTCAGAAAATCCATCCGTTCCAAATCAGTCCTACAACAGGGGGCTTCTGGCATCACCCATCTGTGAAGTACCCCTGCAGCTTCCCCCCTTAGTTCTCTGAGGCAGGTATTAGGGTCCAGAGACCCTCAACTGTGTCCTAAGTGGAGGTGAAGTATGCAGCTTCTAAAGTGTGTAACTCAACTGCTCTAGTGTAAAACAACCACAAAAAGACAGAGCACTGACATGCTGTAAAGGGCCAGGATGGCATGAAGCTAAGTGAGAGAGGGGATTAGCAAGGAGGAAGGAGCAAAATTATGTGGAATTGACGAAGTAGCACTTCTTAGAGGTATTTGGGTTTCTTAGAAGTCTAAAGAGGTTTTGATTTATGCAGAAGTGGAGGAGGAATCAGTGGATTCTTGTGACCCTTTCCTCACTATCTGCCACAACAGGAGATCTGCTGGCTACCTCCAACCCATCATGTCTAGCAGGTACAGAGGGTAATCAGCTGGAAGCCAGGAACCATCTCAGAGATGATACTCAAAACAAGTGGGACTTCCAGTGGTCTCAGTGGACGTTATTTCAACTTGCAAATGAATTTATCTACAACAAGGTTCATTGTTTCAAAATAGTGAATGCACTAGAATATTCACCAAAGATGGAATATCTCATAGAAAGAGTTTTCTTCAAAAATTTGCAGTATCTCACAAATTTCATCAGGACACAGGAATATGCCATATGATAGGTGTGTCCAGTCAAAATTGCTCTATTTTCTGACATTTATGATTTGCAAGAAATTGTTTGTAAATAAGCTAAAGACTAAGGATTATTTACAGACATTATTCAGTGAGTAGTTCTGAGTACCTTTGAGAAAATTGTCGCCATGTTGTGAACACTTCACTAATGGAAAACAGCCAAAATTTATCAAAGAAATTAATTATAAATTATTTACTCAGCTTTAGTCACAGTCTTCTTGTGGAGGGGGAGGAAAAGATTGTCTGCAGTGCTGTTTGATCTCTCCTCTTTTGTAATATTAGTGCTTTACTGCAGAGGTGGTTGTGTAGTTAAGGCAATGGGCATGGGACTGCTTAAATCACTTTCTTTGGAGGACTCTTTTGGTTAGTCTTTGGGCAAATCAATTAGGACCAGTCGCATGTAAGACCTTGTACCAAATTATTGGCTGGCTGTACAAACCCCCTTCTTCTCCCAGCATTGAATTAAGGCCTCTGAATTGAGGGCCCAAGATCCATGCCCTATCTACCATATCAAGCTGCCTTGTCTAGTTAGACTGTATGCTCTTTTGGGAGGGCGCTGCTGCTATGGCTAATGAGGTATGGATCTCAGATAGCATATTCAAGGCCACCACAAAGACAGATGATAAAGAGCTCCCTGATAAGCAGCTCTCCTCTGCTCTAAATCTACCTCCATCCACCTGAAAACGGTGTTCAAGCTGTGCTATTTACTGTTGTCTAACTCAAGGCAAAAGTGCTGTCCTTGCACTGTGTGCAAGCACCTGTACCCCAGCAAAATGGGCTGAGCTGGTCGGTCAGGTTCCTGCAGGCCTTAGAAGGGCACTTTGCTGCACAGCCTTCATCTGCTTTGATGATGAGTTTCATGTCTTTCCCACCTAGAGCTTAGTGGGGACAAACAAAATTACTGAGTGCTGAGGCATAATTCCACTTCTGCATGCAGAAGAGTGAGAATGGAGAACACAGGTGAGAAAAATTCCCAGAAACAGGTAAAAGCAACAGCCTGAGAGACCTAGTTTTGGAAGGTGGCAGAAGGACAGAGGCTTCCTCTGTCTGACTGGAATGCCAGCTGTGCCATGGTGTGCCAGGGCAGCTTGTGCACCACAAGCTGGTGCTCATATGAGGGCTAAATTGCCCCAGAGTGACTCTGGACCCTCCCACATCTCTCTGCTCTCTGCCTGCTAATAGACTCAAATGAGATGCACTGAGAAACATCGGGGGGGGGGGAACAAAAACAACATTAATTTCATCCAGATAAGGAGTAATATAACCACAAAGTTTTGCTGAAAATTGCCAGCCTGACAAGGATGAAGTGTTTTGTCCTATGATCTCACCTGAGAACTTTGCCTTACTGAGGACTGGACGTCCAGGAAATGCACCTCCTTGGTCCTATTGCCTGCATGGAGCTGCAAAGTTGTTAAAGCACACCCAGCTAATCACCTCTTCCACTGAACTGCCCTCACTGGGATCTGCAAATAAGGACACTTTAATCATAGCTCAATCTGATTCAGAAAGGAAGGATGGGATTTCCTGCTCACTCAAAACAATGTATGTTTAGCTAGATTGCCATACAAAAATCCTCAAGAGACCCCTAGCCAATCTCGGTCTAAAATGTTAGACCATAAGTGTTAGGACCTGACATGACTTGGCAAAAGACTTAAACATGCACAGACTTCCATGGCAATCAAGTGTAAGGTTAAAATGAAACCCAGTGATACAGATGTTACCTGAACAACTAAAATAACTTTCAGTGAATATTCTATACTCAAAAGCATAGGGTTTTAAGGTCTCATATCCAAGGATACTCACTCCTGGCAGTTCTATTGCAGTGTTGGGAATTAGTTCACAGAAGCTTTCCCCAAAGTTTTAAGATAATTTTTTAGCCTTGCAAAGCTGACATACATTAAGCCTGTGAAGGTCTTCCTAGCACTGAACTCAACATTGCTGAAGCTGGGTCTCTGGAGGATGGCACTCTGGGGGAAGAAGAATATCTGTTGCTAGAAGAATCTATTTTGCTAGCAGATTGAATCCCATCTGCCCCTCCAGTGGCTTTTTGAAGTTGTTCAAAAGAACAAGGATGGCTGGAACAATGTCACTCAGTAATACCTCTCTGTCCCTCACGTGCTTGGTGCTGACCATACAAAGAAAAGAAACTCTGGGTAGCTTACAGCATACTGCTATATTGCTGTTCTGTTGTTGCCCTAGAGGAGGCATGTGTTATAATACGCACACATTTGTCTTACACATGGAAAATCCCTGGGTTATGCAGTCCTGTTGCAGATCAGCTAGTGAGAAGCTAGGTGAGAAGGTGACCTTCCTACCTGTCGTACTGTGGCACAAAACACTGGTCATTTGCTAAGGCAGCACACACTACACAGTCATGATCCATGGTACTGCCATGGTAGGCACTATCAGAATATATAATAAAAAATGCATCTACAGGGTGAGAAAGGATAAAGGTTTGAGTGTTTTACAGCCAAATGATAGCAAAAACACATGCAATAAATAAAATTATCAGGAAAATGAAGGATGGAGGGTGCTTCATTATTAAAACAGACACATATGCACAAAACAAACCAATAGCAAATCTAATTGGCCTATTTTGTGGCAGGATAAGAATACTCATATTTATGCAGGGAGCATAGTAGTGTACATGTCTACCTACTCATTAAAGGACATGAAACCTTCGTTGACAGAAAGATACTAATTACAGTATACCCACCTTTGGTCTGGAAACAATTATCTGCTAATGAATGTTAACTAAGGCACAAAAATGACTACTGAGCAAAACAGGCCGGGTGAGTGACCAGATGACAGTGTTGAAATTGCTCTCCTTGTCTTGGCTGGTAACAGAGGATAATTGTGGGGAGTGCAGGGGGCACAAAGTAGAAAGGTCCCATTTCAGCTGACAGGAAAACATGTTTAAAATATTTCCATAATGGTGGTCAATTCTAGTTTTTACCACCAAAGGGGCAATTTGAGACCACCTGGACTCAATGGCATAATGAAGGTGGCTTCAATAGCAAGAGGCAGCCACGCAAAGCTATAACAGAGATGGCAGAACAGAAGAGAGCCTTAAGAATTGGAATTATTGGAATTATTCCCTCCAGCACCCTTTCAAATGAGATTTCCTTCCAAAAGAGCATTTCTTATTCAGAGCTCATCTCCAAAGAACCTACCTTGACATTCTGTTAGGAATGTAATTTGAAACATTAAAAAAAAAATATCAGAAAGAAGTTTTGCAAAGATACCTTAGTGTTTGCACACACTAAGCAGGAAGGAGATCCCCCAGTTTTTCCTTTACCTACATGTCATGTTGCAGCTATGCAAAAGTGATGATAAAGGGCCTGATCCCCTAGCCACAATAATAAACCGTTAGCCACAAGAAGAAAGCTGCAATCTCAGGGGCCCTGGATTGGTTTGATGATTTACCTGGTAAAAAGTGAGTGTCCCAAAGAGTATGGAAGAGGATGAGTTTCTAGGAGGTTTTCCCTTCAAGTGAAGGCAGATTTTTTTCTGCCGTGACTTTCTGCTCCATAGTGCATCCTGCCTAATACCTTTCAAGCTGTGTGCCAACTCTCTGGCCTTTTGATTCAATGTCAGTCCCAAGGGGTGGGAAGTGTTTTTGTAAAGCGCCTTTCAACTCACAGGAAGCTGATGTGAGCTTTTGAAAAAGTCTGGAGGCCTGGCCATGCATACTTTTCTCTGTCTAATTTGAGGAGCTCAGATTGTGGAGGTAAGCCAATTTGTTTCTCATCTAGAAACAGGTGCTTGTTTAGAACAAAACCACTGACATAAAATTACTCCTTTTTAGTACTGTGAGCAATGTGGCAACACCAGTTGCCTGTATGTTACTAATAGAGATTGAAACTTGATGGGAATAAAAGCCTGAGCTCCAGTAAATCTAGATGTGATGCTTTGAAACTTTAGGGGAGAGTATGAGTTTCTCAGCTTTTATTCTTAAATCTTAAATACAAATGAAAATGTTTCAAGCTTAATTTTTTCCCTGATATATATTCACATTCTTATATGTTTCCATGCTGTTTTATAGTACAGCATTTTGTAGCAGTAATTTCCTCTGCGACATTACTAAACACAGGAGGACTCAGCAATCACATATATAGATACATATACATATGCATATAAAAACACACACAAGTGTAACAGAACCCAAAGATTTAGAATCCCATTCACAGATGTTTAACTTACTTAAGTAACTTAGGTTACAACAGAATACCTTTTTCCCTTTGAAAATTGTTTAAAAAGCACAAAATGGTAAAATGATCACTCAATATGGCTACCTTTTCCAATAATTTATTAGAAAACCTCTTAGAGAAGTCATTTGTAATACATTATCAACAGATCAAACTATGACAACCTGCTACCCAGCACAGCACATAAATAAGGTAATTTTCATTTAATGCATCTCTGTCTTTAATACATGATTCCCTGAAAACTGTAATCAAACATTGTGAGGAACTGAGAAGGATATAAATAGGAAGGTGGCCTCAGCAGACAGTAGCAGGTATTTGGGCTGCCCCAGAGGAGCCCAAAGCTGCTGCTCTGTCCTTGAGAGCCTAGAGCTCCCCATTTTCAGTGGTGGTGGGTATATTTTGTGTCAGCATGTCACACAAGGCCAATCTGCCAGCTAGGACATGGGGGACAATTCCCTGTGACCTTACTCATTTCCTAATCTCCCTACTCCCAAGCCTCATTTGCTAATTCCTGGGCAACTGTGTGTTTGGGAAGCTAATGATGAAAACCCTGCTGCACCCTGTCTGATATCTAGAAAGTCAGAAACAGGAGGTTTAGGTGGAGTGGTTCTTGGTCATGGCCTCAGCTCACTCACATGGTGTTGGAATGTGTTGTTATGAACACAGAGGAGCAAGAAAATCAAGGCAAATTGGGGATACCATTTGGGGCAATGAGTAATTAATTGTTAATGCATGTGCCTTTTTTGTAGTGAAACATCATAAAACAATGTTCCACTAGCAAATACCAGGGATTTAAGGTGCCTCTTGTGTTTATTTTTAGATCTTCTGGGGTGAAGGGGATGCTAATCTGCATGGAACATTCTGCACCTGATTAATTCATAGATTGCATTCGGTAAGAGTAGATTTATTTTCTGGTTTATATATAAGTATTAATGAAATTCATGGGTTTTGCTAGCTTGGGCACATAGGGTGCCATTTCATTGATATCTATAAGTCACTTCCTTCTTTTTCATACTTCAGTAAAACATTCTGGCATAGCTACAACATCCTGTTTGTTCACTTGCAACTGAACGGACAAGTGCTTAAAGAAACATAGAATATTATTAAACTCACAAATACAAAAAAGAAAAGTTTTCAGATCCACTTATTTCTGAGACAAAATACATCTTGTCTTTACATTTTGTTTTTGACATGTAGGACAATACAAGGCTCTTTGGAAACTCAGAGTGCAAAGGGAAAAACTAAAAACCTAAACAAAACCCAAGTGCTAATAGCCAGTGATTTAAACATCAATTTGCTAGCACTATTAAATCCCCCAGGATGAGGAAAGGGAAATCACTGATAAATAGCTTTATAGTAGTGACCTGCAATGTTACAGGGGGGCTAGTGAGCAGGGGGTATTTGTCTTTATCTCTCTCATTAGAGCTGTTAAAGACTGTAGGAACCACTGAAAATGATACTGAGCTCTACAGATATCAAAAGAAGGAATCAAAAGCCCTGCATTATTTTTTTCCCAAAATTATGAATGAATGAATCCTTTTCCTATCCTCCACACTAGGTTGCAAAGTTTTAGGTGAGTTCTCCTTTTTTTGGTGATTTGGGTTGCCTGGAGTTTGCACAGCAACAGGACAGTATACCAGAAAGCATTCCCTCACTGTAATGATTGTAATTGTTGACTGTTTGCTGATGTTCAGTGGAGTGCCCAGTGCAGCATGCATGCCTGGATGGATACTTCTTTTGTATCAAAGGCATCGGTATTTTGGAGATGTGTGAGAGGAAAGCAGTTCTGAAAGCCCAAGGAGTTAGTGTTGGTTTAATACACCAGTGAAGGCGAGGACCACTGTAAGCTACAGAGCTGGAGCAACAACATGAACTTGATCATTTTAGCCTAACTGACCATGTGCTCTGTGACAGCAAAGCCAAGTCAGCTCATTGACTTGGAGAGTGCCAAACAGAGAGTTTGGAGACACATTCCTTCCATCCAGGTGCAAAACTTCTTTTAGCAACCTAAGAGCTCCATTAGAGATTCCTTAGAAAAGGAAAACTTATTTGGGTGAGAGACCAGACATCCTGGGAGCTACCTCAGCCTTTGGAAAATGGCTAGCAAGGAAGCCCAGGAACCATCAAAACTCAGTGTTTTCACCTCCAAGTGCAAGAAACCTTCCTTTGCCCTTGCCTTCACTTACATAGAGGCAGGTGTACACTTTAAAGATGCCCACCAGAGGAACACACTACTATTGTTCATTCTCTCTCACAGAAAACTGGGAAAACTAGAGGACGTGACCAATGATAACTATCTGACTTAGTGGTAGAAAGTGTTTGGGTTCAAGTAACCATTCCCCCTCAATCAAAGGACTCAAACACCATGGTGATGAAGCAATATGAAAAGCTGCTCAAGTGGCTTCACATAGCTTCAGGAGGAAGTTCAAGCCAGAGATGAAACTGACCCTCTCTCCTCTGACAAGCTAATGCTGGATCTTGCCACAGAAAAGGAGGATTCAGCTGGGGAGATGAAATATATTAGAAAAAAATCCCAGTTGTAGGCAGTGACACACTGCTAGGATATGGCAAGTTCTTGCTGGTGGGAGCTTACCAGGTGGGAAAATGTACGATTTGCATGAGATACTGCATACCATGATAATTCTTGTTAAACTTTCACACATGATTTTATCTTCCAGCTAGGAGTGACTGTGAGAATGGGGTTATCCTTGCCACACATGTCTCTCATTAAACTGCATTAACTTTGTTTCACTGACTTCACCTAATGGCATATGAAGTAAACAAGATATAACTTTTATGGGCCTCCATGTAATCTCATCTTTCAGTGTCTCATATTCTAAGCTCTCAAAGAAGGAGAAACTGCATACTCACATATATCCTATCCTATTTTATCCATTGTACTGTGTGCTACAATAATACCACGTAAACCAAGTATGTAATATTCCTTCTGTTACAGCTGGCAACAGTCAGAAAAGGACCCTCTCCCTTATGTTCCTACTTCAACAGGAAGAGTCATCTTTGAAAGAGGATCCCAAGGGACATCTGGTCCTTTCTTCTGAAAACCAGGTGTAGAAAGGACTTTCAAGCAGAGATGCAGAGCTCTGCCTCTGATAGATGCTGGCGTCATCTTCAACTCCCCATGCAACTGCTGTGGTTGTCTATCATGAACATTGCTAGGAGCTTGGTGTAGAAAGGCTGTGCATGGGAAACTATTTGCAGAACAGCACAAGCAGTTTTACAAAGTCCGAAAGCAAAGCTATATATGCTTTGCTGCTTTCTATCAACTACTGTTTACATATGAAATGGAGAGTAAAAAACCCCACCATTCCTATAGCCAATGACTTATCTTGCTCGGGCGCTAACCTTTGGTAATTTTACACATCAAAAAATGCTTGGTGGGAGGTCCACAATGCTTTATGACATATGTTTATACATTTATCTCTAACCCTTTTTGTCTAAGCTGACCATCCCTAAAACAGCCTTCTTGTGCTCCTTTTTCTCCCTCTTTTTTCTTTTTTCAACCTTCTTTTGAATTTTTTTTTACCCTCTCCCTCAGTTAGGCTTGAATGCTGTGATATATTTCTTCATCATTGTATTTAAGCTTAAAAAGTTAATAAATGTATGCAGAAACAAAACTGACTAAGAAAAATGGAGTTACTATGGGAACATACATTACAATTGAATCTGCTGTGACATCTAAAGGACCTCTAGGAAATGCAAGAAGACATTATTTTATGTTAGAATTGCTTGAGCTGCTCTTTACTTCTCCTTTTTGGGGTCGGATTCTGCCTCAGTAACTCCTTCTCCTGATTTCACCAAGAATACTTAGTGAGTACACAGGTAAAATCTGGTACTAAAGGTCTGGTTTGGGTGAGAGCGTAGTTTTTCCTGATCCACACAAGCTGTGAATCAAACTTCATGTTTTTTTCAATTCAGAGGTTAGGTGAAGGATTTTTAAGGTTTGGATTTGAACTGGATTAATTTCTGCATTCATTCTGTGGGTAGAAAAACAGAAGTAACCAAAAAGAATTTCAGAAGTTCGTTGAAAAATTGTGATTAGAATCTGCACAATTTAAGACAAAATCCCTTACCAGCACATTAATGCATGATAAATACTTTTCACATGGGAAGGCAGAGATCTGCAAAATACATTAAAGCAACCAACATGAAGAACTCCCCAACTCACCAGGTGAGGAAGGGGAATCCTGATTTAGTATCTGTTTTTTTCTGAACTGCTTAAATACTCTTGATCCACCTTTCTCTCAGATACCACATAAAAGTTCACTGACACCTAGACCTATGAGATTAAGTTTCTCTCTTCATCAGTACTAGCCCTTACGTCAGTTTTAGACTGTGAAAGAATAAAGGGAGGAGGAATGTTTAGAAGAAAGGGATTGTTTTACACAGAGCTAGGCTGCAAACCAATGCTCACTAAGGTGTACTTTTAACAAAGGGTAGTTACATTCAAAAACCACCAAGATTTTTTAATATGAATTGTTGTTCGATGTTACAAGCAGAACCATGAGTATAACTTTTTTTTAAGGGATTTTTTTTGGCGAGAAAAAGGTAAGAGGAAAAAAACCCCACCCCTCACATATCTTGTACTGATGAAGTGTTTCAATTTTTCAAAGGGAAAGATAGCTATTCGATAGTTTTGAAACTCGTGAAGCAACACTTTTAAGATCACTTGCTTCACAAGAAAAACAGAATTTTCATCCTAATTTGGGATGAAATTTAGAGATTAATTCTGAGATTGCAAAGGATTTGCAAATTGACTTATCAGAATCTTTGAACTTTCAAAATTTCCATTATGCCATTTTAGCAATAAGGATGATGCTGCTACATAGAAGAAGATTCTTCATGGTTTTGAATCTCAGTTTTGTAACCTGCAAAGCAATGTCCATTTAAGAATAAGAAAAATACAAACATTAAAACCTCACCCTGTAATTATGATGATTGGAAGAAGTGTTTGATCTCCTGAGATTATTAGAAGAGCCTCATTCTTATGGTTTTGCATTTTAGCAATAAGGATGATGCTGCTACATAGAAGAAGATTCTTCATGGTTTTGAATCTCAGTTTTGTAACCTGCAAAGCAATGTCCATTTAAGAATAAGAAAAATACAAACATTAAAACCTCACCCTGTAATTATGATGATTGGAAGAAGTGTTTGATCTCCTGAGATTATTAGAAGAGCCTCATTCTTATGGTTTTGAAAAAATTACTGAATTACTGAATTATACATGTCTACTTTTTCTTACTGTCTTGGTTTCCTCAAGTAAAGATAGCCACAGTTTTACTCCCTGTTATGCTGCTGGATCTAGTGTCAACTACAGTTCCAAAAAAAGTCAATGACCATGAAGATTATCCTTTTTTTTTTCAGAGTCCTTTTATGGTAAGGTGTTCTGTATGTACATGGTCTTTGTTTCTAGATGGGTATTCCTTAAAACGTGAACTGTTAGCAAAAGTTAAACCTGTGCAGGTCCCACAGCAGTCTGGCAGGGAAGTATTCAAAAACCCACCGCTAGGGTGTATCCCAGATGATCTTTCACTGGGGGTGAAAGGTCTCTTTCACACAGAGTTTAGTTCTAGTTAAATGCAATATAATTTTGTCCCTTAAACAGTCTGTTCCTGGGCTGGGTCTGTCTGCTCCGGCACTGTAAACTGCCTTCAGCCTGCTGCAACCTCACTTTATTGATTTAATTCTGTCACAAAAATTCTGCTCTGAGCCGGGGCTTTCTTCTGCTTCCATTTCCTGAAGGCTTCACAAGGTGCTTGTTCTCAGACAGCAAGGAAATAGAGGTTTGAGAAAAAATCAAAAAAGAAATTACTGTTTCCAGCATGACCTCTCTGACATTTCCCGGCAGCCAGGTTCTCTCACAAGGAGAAATGTCTCCAATGTGTTTGGACTGACATAAGAGGGAAAACAGCCCCAGGTTTTTTTTTTTCTTTTTTTCCCCCAGTTATTGCTATGTAACAGCTTCATTGTCTTGACCACATCCCTAAGCACTGACCCAGGCTTCCACTGGTGTTTTCAGATGCAGACTGCATCTATTCCCTGTTACTATTAGGGTTAGAAACACACATTTACTTACAGGCTCCAGACATGATGGCTATCAACGTGTATGTCAGTGGCTGTTTTCATCTGCAGGATACTAAAAGTATTCCCAATCTGCCCAAGCAGAAAGACTGGCCTAGTTTTCCCCTCTGATCACCAGAATAAAGAAGGAAAAAGCCCTGAAAACACATTCTTAACAGTTTTCCTACGGATGCCACTAGCAAGTGATGGAAGTTATTTGTATAACTGCTGTCCCTGATTGCAGTAACATAAAACACACTGATAAGCTCTGCTTTGGCTAGCGGGGGGTCCCTCGTGGATCCGGCTGGCACTGTCTTGCCACCTTTGGGGCAGCTTCCCAGAAGCCACCCCTGCAGCCCCCTCCTGCTACCAAAACCTTGCCACATAAACCTAATACACATTCCCAGAGCAGCTGTAGACATGAGTTAACATGTGGAGATGAAGGTCCAGTGAGCCTGGGCTGGTCCAAGCCACACATAGGGTGGGACACAAGACAAATGTCACAGATACAGCAATTGTGTCAGTGTCTAAATTAATTGGTTACTGGTGAATTGAGGGTCAGGACTGGGCCAGAATAAGTCAGGCTGAGGAAGAAGAAAGTAAAGGCGTCCAAGCTGGCCTGCACTGAATGGCCTTGGGTCTGGAAGCAATTGAGCTGCCTTCTCAAAATGCAGCCTTAAAGGGTAGTTGCTTCAGTGAGGCAGGGACCACCTGCTGCTAGAAAGCCCATACAACACCAGCACAGCTTCCAGCGCTTTGATACTTACCTGCAGTTCAAGTCAACATCTGTACAAGGGGATGTCAGGCCATTGCATGCGACCTCCAAATAGATGCCTATCTCTCTGCTAGCAGGACTGGTTTGACTGGTTTGAAATCAGTGGGAATTTTGACTGAGGAAATGTCAGACCCTGAGCATCAAATATTATTTTCTACACTGTTTAATTTTCTGTACATAATATTAATTCACTGTCTCATGGAAGTTCTGTGTACCAATGCAATGGGTTGGATTCTCTCTCCTGCTAATGTGGTATTGAAGACTCTTTACAACCCCTTGACATTATTTCAGCCTGAATAGATACCTTACGAGTTATTTCAGTTTTCTAATGTTCTGTCAGCATAAAGAGAATTTTCTTTCACTATCTGGGCTTCTTCCCTTCAGATCCCTACCAAATCAATCCTGTACTCAATACATCATTAAGTCATATTGCATGTGTAAAAAAACCACTAAACACCCCCCACCCCCAAACCTACAGCCATTTCTAATGAGTGTCTCAATAATCTTACTCTGCTACATTTTTATGGAAGGTTGTAGAACATTTATTGTTATGAAGAATATAAGAGTTGATGTCTGTTTGTGTTTGGAGAAGCATTTTTCTGGGCACATGCCAAGCTATCTTCAATTTCTATAAAAGCAGTGAAAATTGCTACCATCACGATTGCCTGATTGTGGTCCATTATAATGGTATTAACATAAACCATCTAGAGAAGCATTTCAAAGCAGTACATTTTTATACAATAATCTGATTTGGAGCTATCACTAGCTGAGGAAAAACTACATGAAAATTAACATGACACCCAGTGTTAATACAGAGATAAACACTCCCATGCTCTGACTGGAAACAGTCAGCTAAATGCGTTTGTCTCAATGCATTCCTACAGATGTGAGGGAAGCCAAGAAAGCAACGAGGACTGAGCTCAGGGGAACACACGGTCCCGTGACTGAAGTCAGAGAAAGTTAACCTGTTATCACAGATCAGATCCACATCTAGCACAGATGATGTGTAGAATATTTTTTTAAAGGTGAAGTCATAAGATGTTTCAAGGAACCATGTTTTTGCAAGCTTTCAGTCTTTGTGGTTGCTCTCATGCTAGTTTTAGATTTCACAGCCTGTTAGAATGTAAAATATCGTTTTCCCTGTCTCCTCTAGCTCATTTCTGTACCACATCTAGGGTCTATAAAGGCAATCTGATAAAAAGCCTACAAACCTCAGGCTCAGCATTACAACTAATTACATCAGAGTATGCAGGAAGCCAGTCCACAACACAGTCTAACTGCCTGAAACAACACACAGAAAACTTTCTACAGCATAACAAAGATGCCCAACAATCATACCCTGGGAAAAAACATAATTGGAAGATAGTAGCAATGCCAAAATTTTAAGAAACAGGACAACATTTCTACAATTACTTAACTGATTTGCTTGCCTCACATACTCATCTGCTCCCTAAAGTCCCTACATCCATCATCTAGTGACCAGCAACAGACTCCAAACCTCTGCGTAGCTGTCACCTGATCCACGTGGTACCCAATCCTCTTGGGTTCTGCCTATATGCAGGAGTGAAGCCTCCCACAGGGTGATGCTACACGAGTCAATGATCTGGACCAGCCCCCGAGCCACACCAAAAGCCTGGACACCCTGAAACTAGAGGGAGGAGGATCTTTCCTGTTCTGCATTTGATGCAGAGACTTTCACTCAAACCACAAAGTCTGTTCCTGGAATGAGGACCAAAGCTAGGCTTCATCCCTCCCAGGTTAATATCCTCACCTTGTGTGTTCCTACTTGCTCAATCTTTGCTTCTTTGGTTCCCAAAATGATAGCCGTGCAGGAAAAATACTAATCAAAGATTAAAATTGCATCAGAGCCATTGTGGTTGATAGCTGTTTTGAAAGCAAAGAACCTCACTCCAAAAGCTTTTTGTGACCCCAGGAAACTGTCATGTGCTAGAAACCGGCAGAACTGGAATCCCTTCTTTGAAGTATCGTGGTGTAACATCTGCCGTATCAATGTGTGGCAAAAGCAATCGTTTTTCAAACAGACACTCAATGAAGGAGAGAGCACCAAGAGCCAGAGCCACATGAAGTGACAGACTTTAACTTCAGCACGCTCCTGATTTGATGCAAACACATTCCCTGTTTCTGGCTGTCATCGATTCTTGTGGGAACAGGCTGGTATTATAGACACAGCATATAAAATCACATCTTGCCACAGCAGCTAGAAAGATAACACATCATCAGGATATCGGAGAAATTCATCAACACTCAGGAATGCAGACACATTGTTTACATTCAGGGCAACTTGGCACTGAGTCACTGCGAGTGTGGTGAATGAGGGCGAAGATGAGCAGCGCCAGAAATAGATGGGTTTGCCTCAACAGGCAAAATATCAGTTGTACAGTGTCAGTGGGGAGAAATGAGATTATAAGCAGAGATGCAATTTAAATGGAAAATAAATTATTTATCAAGCCTAAGAAGGCTTGGTATACTCTTGCTCATGGTTTCAAATTACCAAATGGTTAATTTAGTGTTGTTTTGTTGTGTGCAGGTAGCTTTGCTACTGACTGAGTGGTTCTTTCTTTTAGGGCTGAAGGAGAGACTTTCAAAAGAATAAATTTCCATGTGCCTCAGAAAACAGCCAGATATTAAAAAGTTTTTGGCAGACATGCTTGGCAGAAACTGCTTTGGAAAAAATTGACCTGTGATATTTTTCAGTACTTTTGAACATACTACTCAGATGATAGAGTGAGATGCTTTTGTACACTTATATCATCATGGAAAAAAACCTACAAAAGTATCATTTTGGGGCAGTCTCAGACTTAGTCGTGCTTGCCTCCTTCCTTCTTTGGAGGACACCTACCTCCTGGTCCTCCATACTGGACCTTCCATCAGGCTTTTTTCTCCTCCTTTATCATACACAGTTTTTTTTAAATAGAGAAGGAAACATATTACCCCTAAAAGTGCCAAAACAAACATTGGTTTAAAAATTGTTTCTACTTTATTTTTTGCAGGAACAATTCAGAAAACCTGAGACAAAATTTGGAAACTTTTCAGTATTGCCAAATAGATTTTTTTTTTTTTCAAATGAAAATAAGCTTCAACTGAAAAACTGAGCCCAGATCTAGTGTTTAAGTGCTCTGCTGGGTTGGAGCCAAGAGGTGTAATGCTGAAGGTCACACACAAAGGGGTAATACTGGAGCTGAGTAAGAAACCAGACACATTCTTGTTGTCTGAATGCATGGACTTCCCTAAAACACTCCCTTGCCTTTGCAGAGAGATAGGCAGACAGGCTACATTTTCGTCGTACTGAAAGCCTGGACACAGCAATCATCAAGGTGGGGAGAAGGGAAAGCCAGAAGACAGCAGGGTTGCCCACAGCAAGGAAATAGAGGCAAGAACTAGTACCCATACTCCTTTATCAGTTTTTACTATGAGGTCTTCACAGAAAATCCTCATTCAGAGCTTAATTGCTGTTAAAGCAGTTGGATTAGGGATATACATGACAGGAGCAGTATTGAGCACATAGCAGTGGCTCCCTAGGATGCAACTGGTGGCTTGTGCTCCAGGGCCCATGTGGTGCTCAGTAAGGGAAGGCTTCAGGGTGCCTGGACACCAGGAACGCATGTTGCTGCTCAGCTATAGCCATACATATTCACATATAGAAATTAGGACATCTATTTTCACCAGTGTGGGCAATTAAGCGAGAAGTTGAACTTTCCTGGTGTGTTGCTGATGTTATCGAGAAAGAGAAGCCAGGTAATGTTTCATATTTTGATACATCCAGGAGGCTTGGAGCTTCAGAGATTGAACCAGATATGGTACAAAGACAAAATCATCTCAAGCTTATGGTCTTGATTACACTTTTGCTTGTAATTTGGGAGATACATAATAGTTATCTGTCATACCCTTCAAAATGTAGAAAGAAGAAAGGGCTTGTAAGGAGCTCTAAGGTGTCATGGTATGTTCTGGAAAGGTTGATATGTGTGTATCCTTATCGACTATTCCAGCTCTTCTCATCGTAGTGCCCTGTTCAGAATTAGAACAGCAAATTATTAGTTTTATTAACTGTCCCTCAACTACTCAACTATCAAGGCAATATCATTTATGCAGTTCTAACCTAAACCAAGCCCTTACTACCTTTAGAGTATCCAACCTCCCTATAGTGCCACTCTGTATCACTTTTTGAAGGACTCATAGATTTAAAGCAGAACTATGTCCCACAGTAGAGTCCTGTTGGTCAGAACTTCTAGTGAAAGACTTACTGCAAAGCAGGCATAAAACAATTATTTAAACACAGTTCATACTATCTTACATTCATGACAGAGGTAAAACAAAGTAATCACTGTTGTCAAACTAGATGCTCGCATTTAGATAGCAAAAGCTCTATTTTAGTTACCTTAAAAATTAGTGCTTCAAGGAACTGACACCTTACTGAAATTAATGGAGCAGTGTTTCGGCAGGGATAGAGTTAATTTCCTTTCTAGTAGCTGGTACAGTGTTTTGGATTTAGGATGAGAACAAAGTTGATAACGCACCGATGTTTTAGTTGTTGCTAGGTAATGCTTACACTAGCCAAGGACTTTTCAGCTTCCCATGCTCTAC
>NW_008794665.1:12542257-12543576 GCF_000699145.1 Aptenodytes forsteri
GGTCGGCGGGTGGTGAGCAATTGTACTGTGCATCACTTGTTTTGTGTATTATTATTATTATTATTATCATATTATTATTATCATTTTATTTCAATTATTAAACTGTTTTTATCTCAACCCACGAGTTTTTCTCACTTGTGCTTTTCCAATTCTCTCCCCCATCCCACCGGGTGGGGGGGTTGAGCGAGCGGCTGCGTGGTGCTTAGTTGCCGACTGAAATTAAACCACGACAGTTCTGCATGCATTTCTAGAGAAGTTAATACAGGTGCACTAGCTTGGGAAAGACTGCTTGATTTTAAAAGACACCAGAGAGCTTCTCCTGTTAGAACAGCAGTTACATACTGTATAGGTGTGAATGTCAAATCCTACCCGAGGTCAAGGCTGCAGTCCCTAAGGCACTCAAAAAACAACACATACAGAAAGAAAATCCTTGCCCTCAATAGGTCCTGTTCAAAGCTGAGAGGTAAAATGAGTGGCGTAAGGTTTGACAGCTGCCGAGCACAGGACCCGGTCCTCACAAATATATGTGCCTGCACTGCCAGGTATGAAACATAAAACTAAAAAAAATGTTTTTGAAAGAATTTGTGCTAGCCTATGCTCCCTTACAACCACTTGATCTGATCCAAGATATATAAAAGGCCTTTTTTCATGTAACTACCTCTTCCTTTGTAATTTTACTATGCTAGCATCTATATTCAGAAAACCCTGGGACATGAAGTATACTTGCTTTTTTAACTGGGGAGAGCTTCCTGAATTGGTGCCTAAAATAGACAAGATGGAAGGTAGTGTTAGGGGAAACATGGTCTTTACTGGAGTCTCTCAGAGTTGCTGTGGCAGTGAAGTGGGTGAATATTGTTATTGGTGCTTGCTTAGCACTGTGACAGTGATAATAATAGAGGACACTGCTCTAGAGAAAGAGAAACTGCAGATGCCTCTCAACATACACAGGGCTGCAAAGATGGCATGTACCAGCATGGGCTTCTCCATACAGAGGGCTGTCCTCCCATTTCCTCAGGAGCTGGCACCATTGAAGTTAAAGGGAGTTAAAGCTTAGGTGTTAGCGCACACACAATGTGGAGCCAGTCTGCCTCTGACAGAGACTGTGGTGGAAACCAGAGTAAGACAACTTTGTAGGGCTCATGTTCAACTTCCTCGAAGCCACCGAGGCGAAGGGCTCCGGAGCGGAGGATCGCAACGGGGGACCCTTCCTGAAGCGGCAAAAACCGCGGCCAAACCCGCAAAAAGCAAAAGCGCAGGGAGCGAGAGGGAGCCCCAGCCCCCCCATTCCCCGAGCTGGAGGAGGGCGTTCCTGATGAGCG
>NW_008794665.1:12547635-12560635 GCF_000699145.1 Aptenodytes forsteri
GGTGGAGTCCCCATCCCTGGAGGTATTGAAAAGACGTGTAGATGAGGCGCTTAGGGACATGGTTTAGTGGGCATGGTGGTGTTGGGTTGACGGTTGGACTCGATGATCTTAGAGGTCTTTTCCAACCTCTCAATGATTATGATTCTATGATTCTATGATGGGAATTACTAAATGTTTCTGGTGTGCATAGAGGCTACAGTTACACTGAAAAGAAGTTGTTGGCTCACAAGGCAAATATACCTTGTGCCTATGTTGCCCTTGTATGCAGTCTTAAGTCAGTTCAAGCTCAGGATGCCCTTGTGGCAGGTGATGTTGGGGTCATTCTAGGGCTTCAGGCTGCCTTATTGCTCAAGTGTTGGGATACGTCATTGTCAGTGGACTAAGTACAGGGCTCCAATATGAACAAAAAAGGAGATAAGCATGTTCTTGAATGCATACATGGCTTCCCCTCCAGTAACACCAACTCCATTTTTAGGCAGGGTGTTTAACTTGGTAGCATGCTTGATCTGAAGCCTGAACTGTCTCCCAGGACCATGCAGTACAGGGATTAGGGCTCCAGAGGAGCGTGCTAGTTTTGGCTGGGATAGAGTTAATTTTCTTCATAGTAGCTAGTATGGGGCTGTGTTTTGGATTTGTGCTGGAAACAGTGTTGATAACACAGGGATGTTTTAGTTATTGCTGAGCAGTGCTGACACACAGTCAAGGCCTTTTCTGCCTCTCACACCACCCCACCAGTGAGTAGGCTGGGGGTGCACAAGAAGTTGGGAGGAGATACAGCTGGGACAGCTAACCCCAACTGACCAAAGGGATATGACATCACCATATGACGTCATGCTCAGCATATAAAGCTGGGGGAAGAAGAAGGAAGGGGGGACATTTGGAGTGACGGCATTTGTCTTCCCAAGTAGCTGTTACGCATAATGGAGCCCTGCTTTCCTGAAGATGGCTGAATACCTGCCTGCCGATGGGAAGTAGTGAATGAATTCCTTGTTTTGCTTTGCTTGCATGCACAGCTTTTGTTCTACCTATTAAACTGTCTTTGTCTCAGCCCATGATTTTTCTCACTTTTACCTTTCTGATTCTCTCCCCCATCCCACTGGGGGGGGAGTGAGGGAGTGGCTGTGTGGTGCTTAGTTGCTGGCTGGAGTTAAACCATGACAAGGAGTCAGTTCTGATCCAGGCTCTGAGCCTGACTTTAAGTAACTCTGCTGCTCTCTGTTACCTGGCTTGTCCACTGAAATGAGCACATTTTCAGGCTCAATACTCTATATTTGAATGGTTCAGATCATGACTGATTCATCTAGGCACACGGGTTTGATAAGAATCTGACTTCTCAAAGTCAGCAGGTTTTCTACAGACTTCAGCATGGTCCTTCTCACCATTGCTGAATGGCAGGGATAAGTGTTAGGGCCAGAGAATAGCAGGGCAAGTGAGTAGGAGGAAGGAGTAAGGGAGAAAAAAAAAAGAAGAAAGTTTGCTCACAGACAAATAAGGGCAGGGAGATGTCTGGGAGTTGAATTTTTTTTCTCCTTTCTCGATAATACTACCATTCTCTCCTGGAGCACACACTGATTTTTGTTGTCAAACAACCCTTAGCAAGTGTTATACTGGAGTTGGTAAATTCTATTAGGAGCTGTGCACCTGTTCTCCCATTTTTATCTCCAAAATCTACTGACAGTTTCTTTCAGGTGCCAGAGTACATCAAACCCCATCCGTAGGATACGTTAGCTCATACTGGCAGGGAGTGAGAGATTGGCATAAGGCATGATTCAGAATTACGTTAAAGATTTTGGCATGCCATTCCTTTACATTCCATTTGTAATTAATTATGTCCAAGCCTACCAGATGTGATGTGGAGTACACTTTAGAAGGGTAGCATCGGCTTTTCTCTTGGCATATTTACATTAAAATTAAGGACTTTCCTTTTTTAAACAGGAAAGAAGAGGATTGTTTGGGCCACAAATGATCTAAAGAGTCTTTTTCAAAATGTGATATTCCCAAATATGTAGTCAAACAGCAAGAGCAGTTACCACAGTAACACAGTTCAGATTCTCTTTCCCCAGTTGGATGATGAAATAATGATTAATTATTCTCATGTTGGGATGGTTACCAAGCCAAATGCATTTATTTAAAACCCTGCTTTTCATGGACATCTGTATAGATTTTATCTATGACTGAGAAGTAGATCAAAAGGCATGTGAACAAGGTCAAAGCAAAATTTTATTCTCAATTTTTCAAAACATCTCTAATTATTTTTCTGCATCAATCCACCAGTAGCAGTTGATCCCAAAATAGAAGCTTCAAGTGGGATTCTCAAAATAATTTCCTCAGCTTCTTAAAACTAGTTGTAAAACTTTTTTTTACTTCAGTCAGATTCAGGCCATTCCTAAAAGGATTTCAGAATGATCCTGGGAGACACCTCTGTAGATAGAGGTGGAAGTTTGCTCTGGACTCATCCTGAAGGCCATTTTTAGTTGTGTGAGATCACAATTCATCTTAAAGAACCAAAATCAGCAAGCTGTGAATTTACTTCTACACTGTAAGTTATGTTTTATCAGTACATGAGCCCAAGAGCAACCTAGACTCTGGCAGACTTAGGCCTAGAGAATTTGAGATGCCCACACTATCTGGCTCGTTCTATATCCTAAATATCATAATGCATGAGACAACAACTGAAATAAAAATTTCTGAAACATATTCTGGTAAAGGCCCCAATCCTTCACAGAAACACAAAAACATCCACGAATGTGACTTTTTAACAGAGAGGGCAGAACTGGTGCCCAAGTGCCAGAATTTTCCAAAGGACTTGGCTTACCATGTGGGTCCTAAACTTTTTGTCCCTCAGATGAGATGAAGTTGGACTTTGGACTACTTCAAGGAGGATAAAAAATGGTAGAGAAAGACATGTTACGTTTGCAAGCTTGGATAAAAACTCTCTTTTTTTAGAGTCTCTATCCTATTCTGGAGCTAAAAACTAGTGGATACAGCCACACTTGTAGGCCAGTCCTTTTGACTCTCAGTTTTCCTGAGTGGCAGCTCCAATAAAATAAGGCAAGTTCCGTTCCCTGCATTTTCATTTTCCCCCAGTGTGTTTTGGGTTAGATTGGAAAACTTCATACCGACATCACATTCAACAAGGCAATCCGTTCCCTGCATTTTCATTTTCCCCCAGTGTGTTTTGGGTTAGATTGGAAAACTTCATACCGACATCACATTCATGCAGAATCCACTAGGAATGGTCCTAGGAACTGCACCAATTGCTCCTCTACCTGCTAGGTGCCAGTGGTAGCAATGTGTCTTCAAGCACACTGTTAGGAGAAAATGAAGAAACAGGAGGAGGGGTCAGGTAGAAAAATTCTGCTCTAGAAACATGTGTGCATATGTGGATAGAGCAGCCTTTTCAAAATGTTAGCATAATGCACTGATTTGTTAGCACCTTCTCTGAAGTGCTGTGATCAAGACATCAATTCATGTAATCACTCACAACATACAACATCATTACCTTATGTTTGGAAGATGCATACTCCACTGAGAATCCCTTATTTTGTGCTGTCAATTATTGTTAACGATGATCTTGAATACAAGTGAAGATGACTCTCCCTTTATACAATTTGTTTCTTCATATCCTTTTTTTGGAAGCTGCCAGAAGCATTTGGTTCGGAATTGATACATATTCCAATACCGACCAAACACAGCTTTGATTTCCCTTTGTTGCCTCTTTGTCACTGGTTCAGTTACATTTCACAAAGCAGGAATGATGAAAAATGCAGGCTAGGAACTAATACTAAAAATGCAACTTGGAAGAAATACAATTTGTACCATTGTCCTTTATCTTTCAAGCAGCTAAAATGATCACTAATATTTCATAAATGAAAGGGAAAAATTAAGATGTAACTGTTAGAATTGGGCTGTATTATAAAAAATCGTTACTAGGGAGATTTCAAGAGAGCTTAATTTAGGAGCACAAGAGCCTTTGAGAGGAACTAAGATGTGTGCTCCTAAATCCCCCAATTATAGCTTTTGAAAAATATTCCTTTAAGTCATTAGATCACTTTAAAAAGTATGGCAGAAACACAGAGGGCAGTAGCTTGTAAAGCCATAAATCTGACATGATTCCTAAGTGACTAGAGCTTGCAGACTGTGGCCTTTTCATTTCATCACAATGCAACATGCTATGGACTGGTCTGCCTCCTCCCTTATACAGCTGCTTTTCCAGGACATTTTTTTTTCTTAACTGCCATGGTTTCTGGGGACCTTTCTGTTTCTCTGTAGATTTCTAGGCAGTTGCTCCTCTTGCTTCCTTATCTTCCATCCCAGCTCCTTCCACTGCCTCCCAACTTGCCTCCTCCCTCCACAGCTGCTTCAGTGCCCTCCTCACCTTCCTCTTTACTCCTGCCTCTTGTTCCAGCTGTACCAGTGGGGAGCCCAACCTAAGAGGCCCAGCAAAATTAATTATTTTGGGACCTGCTCTGAGGTCTTTTTGCCTGGTGCTGGAGTGCTTCAAATGGTGAGTCACTATTTCAGCTAAAATCCAGCATCACCAGAAAACAGCATTCCTACAGATTTTAGCTTTTGTGATGCATCATTATTGATTTCTCTGTTGCTTCACGTTGATTCACCTCAACTGAAACGTGTATTTTTGATATAAGGTAATTCACTGTCGTCTCCATTTTAGATCTCTAATTTGAGAAAATGGCCTGAAAGGCACTTTTGAAAGCCAAGGCTGCTTTCAGTCAAAGAAGGCTTGGAGAGGATTTCTTTGTCACATGGCAGTCACTGTCAGTTCATCAGAAGGAAAACTTTCTTCCCCCAGATGACAGCATAGGCATAGCACAGTCCATGTCTACAGCAGCAGGATCAACGCCTGCCCTGCATGCCGTATCCAACAGAGATGTTCACAGCCCATCCACAAGCACAGTCAATCCTGTGCCTCACGCTTCATCCCACCCTGCATCCCTAGCCTGTGCTAGCTCTGACCAAAGGCCTCTGGATCCTGGGAGTGGCCAAAAGAGATATTCTGGGGAGGAATATCAGAATAAATCAAACATACAGTGATGTTTCTGTCATATGCTCCCCAACCTCCAGCTTCCTGAGCTGGACGTTGTTTTTATGTCTTAGAAACCCTCATAGTGTGCTTCTCTTCATTAACTTTTCCTGTCTCCACTTGAACCCCTTGAACTCTTTGCAGCCAGTGCAGCTTTGGCCAGGAGTGTCACACACAAGAACTGCCTCTATTTGCTTGTTTTCAACCTACCTCCTGCTAATTTCACCTGACAGCCCTCATTCCTCTTGTACGAGACATAGTGAGCAGTCATTTCCCTCTCCATTCACTCCAGGGGCATTTAAGGAACATCCAAGAGCATAAGGACAAACATTTTAAAGACTCACAAATTAAAAAAATCTGAGAATCCTTTTGAACCAGAAAACAAGGTTTTCTCACAGTTTCACGTGTACTTTAAATGAACACTGGTGATGAAGAACAGTCTCTTGAACTGGAGAAGAGCTGTAATCCTGCACATCTAGGAGCTGGCTGCACTTAGTTTTAAATGAGACTCTCTGGAAGGGTCTATGGATGGAGAACATTACCAAAGCCCCTGCATACTGTTTGTGAGTTTTCATTTACATTAAATAGAGATAAGTTGGCCACCTACTGTTCATATTTGCATATCAGATGGTTTTGTCTCACATCAAGAGAAACTAAATGGTTTTAGTTTAAAACAGATGGCAAACTGTTGGCAGGAGCTTTCAGAGGCATCAACAATTGTACAGTAAAGTAGGACTCATAGGACAGATGAGAAATGAAATACTCAGTGCTAGAAAGTGACCTGAAATTAAGTCCAAGGTATAGGCCATCACACAGCAGGATGTTGAAAACCTTCCTACAGATCTGCATTCTGCAACTAGCTCCTGTCTCTTTCAAGGACAGAGCAAAAGCCCCAGTTTGAAAGAAGATTGCCTTTTGGAGCAATGAAAATCCACATCCAAGTCTGGATCAGGCTATTTGTGTGTTTCTCACGGATTGTTTCAAACAGAGTTCCTGTCTCTCCTGAGCGAGGTGAGAAAAACTTCTAGGTAAGACAGAACAGCTGAAAAAAACCACTGCAAAAGCAGTGTTTTATTTTTTTACTTTTATTACTACTAAACTCGTAGTAATAAAAGACAGTCTGTCAGCCTATCAAACATGAGCATACAAAAGATATTCCTGAAAAACACACACAAAAATACCCCACTGTCTAGGCTGTCACCTGCAGCTCACCTGCCTGAAATCCTGATTTAAACACCTGGCTGGGGAAATACTGCTGTTGGGATACACAGGAAGGTCAGTAAGCACAAACATGCTGAGGAGTTACTACGACTGGCAAGATTGGAAAGACTCGCATTTCACCTTGGCTCAGTGCAGAGTCCTGAGCATGGGCGACTGCTCTTCATCTGGTGTAGGAGCTGCTGATGGGATGAAGAGCACTCCCCCATAACAGGGAGCCTGCCTACAGGCTATCCCTGCTGCAGGAGATGAGTCTGAAAGCTGTCACATAAATATTCTTGCTGCTCAGAAATGGAAGCAGAGGCCAAGGGCTGTTTAATTCAGTCTCAAGAAAGTGAGTCAGCCAGACATGTGGAGTGACAGCTGTTACGTGGCACTTAGTTGAAGCTGGCCCCACAAGTTTTTGCCACAGCACAGAACAGTGTTCTACATGCCAGCTAACCCATCCCCTACCATTATCATCATTGTCAATCAACCATCATCCCTATCCATCCTTCTAGCATCCCTATTCATCCCTTCATGACACCCTGAACTTTTGATAATCCTGAACTTTGGTGCTCATCCTGCTGGCAGCTCTGAATAACTGCAATAAGATAGTAGTTTTGAGGAAATCCAAAATAAGAGCTGGAGGTTTACTCCTTCCGTAGGCACTGACAAGTTAAAAATTGCTTTGGATCCCATGGAAGGTTGTTTAATACTTTCAAAAATGCATTAAATGCCCTTTCCCAGGGCTTCAAGGCTTGTTTTATTCAGGGAAGATAGACGTTTTCTTATGTATAGATTAATTATCTAGCAAGAGTAGAGAAGGAGAAAGACAGTCCTTCCTGAAAAAAGATAGGTGTGCATTCAGTTTCTCCCAGGATCACACAGGTCTTTTCCTTACACTTTCTCATAACTCTCTAGTGAGTCAAAACTCTTCTGCAGATGAGCCTAAGCTGAACCAAATACTTTTGAAGCCTGGCATGTTTTTCTTAAGCTGTTTGTCTCTCCACTCAGACCTCTTTCCACAGCCTAGCACTCCTGGGCTCCTTTATGCAGCCCCCAGGCTTTCCCAAATTCCCAAAAAAGAAGAGTCATAATTAAGTGGAATCAGCACCTGGGTTTCCATTTTCATGTGAAAGATTATATGCCACTGGTTTAACTGATTTGGCTATTTTTTTCTGAATCATCAGAATGAAACTCTACTACAACTCAAAAAATTTGCATTTAAAACAATATTGACATAATATTTTGATTTTTCACATCCTTTTGTATCCAAGACAAGTTGGCAAGATTGCTAGATATACATGTACTACACTGCTGAATCTCTCATTTTTAATAGAAAAATGCTTCAGTCCAAAAACTTTGCTCCTCTATGTTCTTGCTCTCCCTTTTCCTCATGCAGTCATCTCCAAAATACAACACTGCTTATTTCTGCATTTCCAGTATCCTACCGCTGGAATTCATTTCGTGTAGTAAAAAACAACTTTTTTTCCTTCTACAGAAATGCTGACATTGGTTAAAAACACACACATGTTCTTACAGGCAATGAGAAAGCCAGCCCACAACCATTCTGATATAATAAAACCAAATTACAAAAATAAGATTAAAACAATCATCTCCCCCACGTAGTTCCTGAGATGGTCTTCCATTTTTCATGTCTTTCTTCTTTGATCCCAAATTGACTCCAATGCACACCGGTCAGCCCAACCCATCCAGCACCTTTTTCGACCAGATCCAGCATGAGCAAGTTCTCCTCTCTGATTTGTATGCTTGGAGCCTTTCCCTAATTGGTGAGAGTATAGGACAGAAACACTTATGTCCCAAAAGACTTAATCTTCTCTCCCCCTCCTGATCCAAGAAAGTAGGACTTCAGAAGCCAGTGCTTACTGCTGATATCAGAACTTCCTTTACGGTGACTGAGAGTAGCAGTAAGACCACGACTTCTTGCCAGATAGTCACATCCATGGAGAAGTGAAGGCTATCTACCACTCTTTACAACAGGTAAAGGTGCAGAGCCAGGACCTAGAGAGAAATCACAAGTGATTTCACAAAAACAATTTTTTTTTTCTTTCTTTAAATCCTGGAGGAGGAAGTAGCTCTCCCAGTGCACACACAATAAAGCATCTTGATCTGGCCTGTGCTACAAATGTGTTTCATTGTTCCCAAACCTTATTGGGGCAGCAAAACTCAAAGCAAGCACTCTAACCTAACATCAGGCTGAGGCTACACAGGGATATGGATCCTGCACAGTTTCCAAACCAACCTCACTTAACCCTGAGATTCCTTAAAGCACTTTGGAACTTCAGTGATTTTGACCTGAGCTTCCAGGATGCAAAAGAAACTAAGGACAGATCCAGTTTTCAGCGTGAATTTTGATGTGATGATGACTTTGCCCAGTCCTGCTCACCACATTCAGGATGCAACCTGGGCTGCAGATTCTCTCCTTGATTGCCTGACCTGGGGAGGAAGGCAGGCTCAGGATAAATTGCAGTGAAGTAGAACAGATTTTTGGGACAGGGGAATACCAGGAGGATTAGTACAGGTACACTGTCCCTGCAATTAAAAACAGCCATCCTCCTCCAGAATACATGGCCACCTTGTCCTGGCATCAGTGCATCCTTCAGAAGAGGCATCACCCCTCTCTGCTGAAGGAGGTTGGCTGTTGTGAGCACTGGTATGACCATGTACCAGGTCCATGTGGTAGGCATATGATTCAGAGGGGTGTAAACAGTGATAAAACCTCACAGAAAGTCAGGAAAGGGTGAATTTTCTTTCTAAAGATTTATGGCACTCACATCACAAGACCCTGAAGCACACTGGATGTACACAGCAAAACATGCCACCTTTAACCATCATCAAGTGTTTCCTTTTTCTTTTCATTCGTTATCTGCAGGATGCTGGTATATGGATTGCCTCTACACAAGTGAGTTTGGATTTAACTGAATGTTGGGTTTTTCCTCAAATACCCGGAGGCAACCTGGCATGGACACCCTGTGGTATAAATTAATATCTATTATCTCTATCACTCTATTTGATTCAGCCAGCAGAACATCTAAGCAAAAAGGTTTATTTGGAGTTTTGAGCCTGTCTAAATGCTTCAGGTGCTTTCAATATTTTTTTCTCTCCATGAAAAATGCATCCCTCAAATGATAAAGCATTGTGAAAAGTGAACAAACAGCATATCCTGCTTTGTTCATTAACAAACAGTGCTGGCTGGGAACACAGGACATGCCAGGCTGCATTCATCTAGCTCAGTCCCTTCTTTTTAAGAATGGCCAACACCAGATGCTTCAGACAGAGGTGGGAAGAACCAATGCAGGCAGAGGCCAGCAAATTTGCCCCTGCGTTGGTCCTGCCCTGATCCCACATATCCACTATGGTGCCTCACGCTGTAGGGGCTGAAGACCTTACCTTGTCCTACCAAGTGGGAGCAGCAGTAAGTTCTCCCAGGCAGGAGGACAAGGCATGCCATGGGGGAAGGGGGACCACAGCATATTAAGCCCACACAACCAATCTGCCAAAGACCCCAGAGTGTGGTCATTAGATTTCAGTCACACAGCCAGAACTACCAGAACTTTGCCCGCTGCTGCTGGATGATTCGGAGAGCTCCTTGGTTGAAGCCATGTTGTTCCACTCCTGAGACAGGGTGAGCTGAGCATCATCTTGTAAATTGCAGTCTTTCTGCTTCAGCAAGAGAGACTGAAAAACTGACTGTATGGGTTCATTGCTGGCAGAGAGAGGAGGAATAATCTGTAAAGAAACATTTCAGGGCTCAGTGATTAGTACTGAAGCTTACATGCTCATCATATATTAAAGGAGTAGTTCTACACAAGAATAATTATGGCATGAAGAAAATGACTAGATGGAGGAGAGGGGGATCAAAAGCGAGGCTATCATAAATCCTGAGATTGCTGAGAAATCAGGCTGTCTGGGATTAAAAAAATTAAAAAAAAAAAAAAGAAAAAAAGATCTTGCTTTATTTCATGGCTTTAGAAGTTCAAGTTGTCAAGTTCTTCCTAATCATAATTAAATATTACAGCTTCCCAGAAAGTGGAATTTCCTCTCTATCCAAAAGTTCAATCATAAGACAGTCTGTGAGCATCACATTTCTGAAACAATGCAGAGTAAAAAATATTATCGTTCCGTTTGATGACAGAAAACATTCTGAAAAATTGTTGATTGTAACATTGATTTTTCAGTCTGAAGAAGTTTCTCATTTCAATTCCTTTGTTAGACATGAATTTGTTATAAAGTCAACATTGAAATGATAGCACTAGCAAAACATTTTAAGACAAGCCTAAATGATTAATTTTTTCCACCAAAAAAATATCTTCTGTGGAAAATTGCCAGGGCATGTTCTCAGCTTTGGAGTGAAGCCAAATTTCACCACCCAGTGCAAAATGCAATTCCTTTCCTCTGCCCAGAAACAACAGGCCATATCCTGGCCAGCACAAAGCAGAATGAGTGGACTGATGTCAGGACCCTGCTCACTTTTACACTAGGTGAGGTCTGGGCTGAAAATAATTGTGTATCTCTGAGAATTAATCTATAGATCAAATCAACATATAGGTGGAATAAACACAAAAAAGCATTACACGTAAGGCCTACAGGATTTTATAGCAAAAAAGAACAATATTACACACCCTCTCCCTTTAAGGAACGCAACTGATTTTGAAAATATTCTACAGATACTGTCCTTTACCTTGCTATCTGTCAGATACCTGCTTTGCTCTATATATTTTACTACAGTAAAACAGTAAAGAAAGATGCAATGAAGAGCAACACGAGGAGACACTCTTTCCTGTGTGTGGTTCACACTTTGATGGAAGAGAGAACTCATCTCATGTCAGGGAAGGGTATGCAATCAGCTCCAACAACATTTAAGAAGGCAGGGCACAGAAATAGGTGGGGTCTAACAGCCTGTAGGCCCTGTCAGCATTTATTATCCATAAAGGAGATGTGATAATATAAGAGGCTGTAGTGTGCAAACCACCTCTATTTTCTTGATTATAGTCTTTGTTAAAACACCTGGTTAGAGCAAGGGGGAATGGAAGTTGAGCTAGGACTCGGAAAAGACTGTTCAAGCTTCTTATATTTCATGGAAACAAAATTTAAAGGAAAATGATAAGACACAGAAGGCTATAATTTATCTTGAGCTCATCAACTCCAACTGAACAGCAATCGCTTAAGCAGCACATTACGTACACTCTCATAAGTGACAGTTTAATGCTGGAATGTGAACTTTACATCACTGCAAAATTTACTTATCTATGTAATGCACCAAAGAGGCAGTCACACTAACCAAGTGCTCAGGACTGCAGTTTTTACTTGAACACATAGTTAGAGAAAAAACACACAAGACCCCTGTGGTGAAAAAGCCTATTAATGGGAAATTGTCGGCAACTGTTATTTACCTGGGAATTGGCCTTGAGATTTCTATTGTATGCATAAGCTCACCTTTCCCATTTAGCTGTTCTTCCCTATAACTCACAAGACAATGCTCTCAAGACCCGATGATCTGGTAATGCCAAGGAAGTGAAACAAGCAGCTGATCTAAAACAAAATAGTTTCATGGCTGGGAAAAATCACTTTCGAATGGTTTTAGAAAAATCTGAATAGGGTAAATCTGAGCAGAAACATTCTCCAGCTGACCTCAAAGAAGGGCTTTTTTAAAAAAAAAACCCAAACAAAAACAAACCCAAAACAAAACAGTGATTTGTGTGCTTAGTTTACATTTAAAATAATGTCTGCACCATTCAGTCAGCAGTGGGTTTATTCCTGGCACAAAGTCCTCGGCATCAGGACAGGATCTTGCTCGGTCGTGCAGCAGCACCACACTGCTCCCCCTCAGCTGAGGGGACCTGATCTGGCATTACACCTGTGTTTACAGAGTCAAACTATTTGAACAAATACAGTCATGTTCACACTGGATTAGTGGTTTTTTTTGTTGTGTGACTGCTGCATTTCTAGTCTGAGGAGGATTGCCTGTACTTTAGCCCTTAGCTAAACCTTGTACGAGCTTTCCTTCAGACATGAGGAGCTCAAGGAAGTACCCTGCTTACATGGCACAGCTGAAGCTGAAAGATTATGTTTGCCCACAGCCTTACGCTTTGGCAAAACATGAACATAAGGGATAAGATCATCAGCTACTGTGGACAAGCTGTTGAGGATCTCCTCCTATCTCCACAGAGCTAGGAGCCAGGCAGTCCCTTGTGGCCGCTTCAGCTGCTTAACACAGCACTGCTGCATCAATGAAATTCCCTGTCACAGACGCTAAAAACACAAGAGTTGCTTAAAAAATCTAATCAGCACCATAGTAGTGATATTAAAATGGTGATCGGGGGGGAGGCGGATTTTTTTCGGCAGAACATGTCCCTCAGAGTCAGGGAGACACTTCTGCTCTCCAAGATCCAAAAAGTTCTGCATGTAACAAGGGGTTGTCTCTTTCCCTTTGCTGAGCGGCTTGAAAGCCACAAGCAGAATCTGCAAAAGCCTTGTGTCGTGGTTTAATTTCAGTCGGCAACTAAGCACCACGCAGCCGCTCGCTCACTCCCCCCCACCCGGTGGGATGGGGGAGAGAATTGGAAAAGCACAAGTGAGAAAAACTCGTGGGTTGAGATAAAAACAGTTTAATAATTGAAATAAAATGATAATAATAATATGATGATAATAATAATAATAATACACAAAGCAAGTGATGAACAGTACAATTGCTCACCACCCGCCGACCGATGCCCAGCCAGTCCCCAAGCAGCG
>NW_008794665.1:12567877-12577227 GCF_000699145.1 Aptenodytes forsteri
TTTCTTTGGCCAGTTTGGCTGTGCCCCCTCCCAGCTTCTTGTGCACCTCCAGCCTTCTCAGTCGGTAGAGCATGGGAAGCTGAAAAGTCCTTGGCTAGTGTAAGCATTACCTAGCAACAACTAAAACATCGGTGCGTTATCAACTTTGTTCTCATCCTAAATCCAAAACACTGTACCAGCTACTAGAAAAGAAATTAACTCTATCCCTGCCGAAACCAGGACACCTTGGCAAAGCAAATATTATAGGATATAATATTCTCAAAGCACTTCTGATCTACAGTACTTATGCCAGTGGCTAATGGTACATTAGCTGAGTGCATTCAAGGAGGTGCGTACTACTCATCTAAGTGGTTTGAAAGTAGAAAAAATGTTTTGCAGGGCTGGATGTGCTGAGTGCAGAGTAACACAACAGAGCTGGGACCCACCCAGGAACCACAGGCTTTCTTTTAGTGGCAACAAGGAAAAAGGCTGTCATTCAAAGCTGGAAACTCTTGGATTTTGAGGGGTTGGTTTGTTTGTTTACATTTTGGCAAAAATATTTCTTGAGGGAACACAACTGTCCTCTGTCATGGTTTGGGACTGAAAAGAAGTTCTCTTTACTCTAAAATGGCTCAAAAATTTTTGAACTTAGTACTGTTAATGCTTGGAAATATTTAAGCAACCTTTTAATATGACTATGAGCAGTTTTGAAGCAGCAACAATTCTGTTTAGAAGTGAGATGGGTGAAGGATTTTGGAGATTAAAAAAATAGCAAGTCTGGAAGATTGCTATCAAGTAATTTAAGTAGCAACTGACATTGCCAGCAATCTTATTTTTCTAACATTTTCTTCATACAGTAAACATTACTGTTTATGATCCTGTTTCCAAAATAGAGGTGCCAATTTTGCTCCATTCACTTGGAGCTGGGTGCCTCACAAGCCTATTTTCAGGTGGAAACTCCTGGGTCAGATCTTGATGCTCTGGGCCTGCACTCCACACCCCTCAGCTAGCAAGATGCTATGGGAAGAAAGGGAGGCCTGAGGCACCCAGCTCAAGCCCTCCAGATCAAGGGCAACATGGTGGGCAACAACAAAAAAATTCCCATCCACCAGGCTAAGGTAAAGCTGCAAAGGGCAAGAGAGCCAACTTGTGCCAAAAGTACTACCTGAGGTACCCTGGGAATCCCTGGGGAATACAGTCAGGGACCTAAGTTTCGGATGCACGTGATGTTCCTCGCTTTATATCCTGGCTACATGACTTTATGTGCCATTAAATCCCCATTTCAGGTTATAGAAATGTTGCAGAGGTGAAAGTAACATCCCATATATTTGTTCATGACCCATTTTAGAATCAAAATGTGTTTTAAAGACTTTATACACCCATTCCTCTTTATTATGAACTGGTGCTCATATGGATAGTACTGAGTTTTATGACAACACATCATTTGATGAACACTGTTTTGCTATTATATCATCCCCTTGGATAAGAAGTACTCCTCTGCACCACACAACACCACTCTACTGCAAACACATTTTGTACCCACAGTTTAATTGTTGGCAAAAAGATCAAGCTTTTTATTATAGTCTCCTCAATCATTGAAAAAACCCTCAACATTATATTCACTTAAAAATCCCATTCTCCCCTTTTTCTCTTATTTTCTTCAATTACAGTATTTTTCATTTTAAAACAGAAAATAAAAAATAAGAATGAACAAAAAAGTGCCAAGAAGGAGTAACAGACAAATATGAAAGCTGAAAATACTGAGCAAAATTGACATTTTTGCACAAATTCTGTTTGCTTGGCTTTCATGAGACAAGATTGGACATGGCAGTATTCCTATGAGAGACCGTGGTCAGAAAGCCTGGTTCAGAGAAGAGATGGGGTGGCAGTATCAGCATTACAGTTCACTTGAAATACTGGAGCAAAACTGTCCTTTCTAGGTTAGTATCAACCAGCATGAAACCCAACATTGCCATTTCCAAAACATTTTTTTTTTTTTCCCAAAAAGTATTTATAACACCATTTTCAACATTTCAACATTTCTGCCATCTCTGTCTCTCACATTTAGGATGAAAACAAGCACTGAAACACTTGTTCACACAACAGAAATCTTGTTTTACCAGTCAGGCCCTGCATCTGCCTTTTCTGAAGATTCCTCTTTAAGGACTTGTATTTACTGATTCATCATTTATACACAAGAACCCTTTCAAAGCTTCTTGTGTTTCCCCACTTATACTAATACACAGACAGCAATGTTGTGGCATTTCTCAGCAGTTTAACTGTACATTTTTCATCATGTTGGAGTAAGGCAGGAAAGTTTAATCTTAACAAATGTTTATATTAATATAGAGACTGGGAGCAACATTTCCACTAGCAATTTTTATTCATTTCTTCTGTTTTTTGAGGATGAGGCAATTTTTATTGCCCAATGTTCACATTCTTGTTTTTTCTCACAAAAAATGCACCAAATAAAGATGCCTAAGAAAAAAAGACATTTCATTTGGCAATTTTTTTCAAGTATAAAACATACATTCTACACAGATGTATACAAAAATAATAAATAGTTAACATCTTCTTGAACAAGGCCTACTGAACACGCAAATATTAGCATTGTACTCCACAGTTAATGCAGAGAAATAAACACAGTGTTTTCTGAAAACTGAACAATACTTTCAAGATCCCTTTGAAATCTTTCCTTATTTTTTTATCTCAGTAAAGTAGACTGATTTTTCAGACAAACTCAGCACACAGCAGCCAAGGCCCAAAACCTGAAGAGCACTTAAGCAAACAGAATAGGCGTCAGTCACATTTCACGTATGTACTTCTCCACTGGAGTGTTATTTCTCTTCTGCAGTGGTTTGTTACAACTAACAAATCTTCCTCTGTTCAGCCCTCTATTCAGCAGGAGAAATAAGGTTGCATAATCAATGCGCTGATTCTTTCTGTGATTTGTTCACAACTTCAAGCAGAGAAAATAATAATTGCAAGCACATCACTTGTAGAAAATTTCTTCTCTTTTATTCAGACTAATGAATGGACCACACAGATATGAGCTTCTCCCACTCCAGTAACAACTGAACCAAGAACAAAAAACTCACTGGGTTAATGCAAAGTGATTATAGGAAATGGAGCAACTTTTAGAAGTGAGAAGAATTCCAAACTGGTAGAAAGTAAATTGGTTAGGAAAGGTTCACCAAGACATCTTCAAGAAAAGCAGATAAAAAAGAAGCAGTAGTTTGTAAGAGCTGTGGGAAAATAATTAAGATATTTGTGTTGATAACCTCAATGCCTAGATGCCTTCAAATAATCTAAATAGGTAGTCTACTTTAAAGAAATTTTACTAGAAGGGACTTGTTTGTATCGTGTTTATCTTGCTTTCTTGCTCTGTCATTGCCAATCTTTCCTTTTTTTTTCTTTTTCTTTTTTTTTTTTTTAGCACTGGGAAGTGTAACTTTAGAGCACAATCACAAACACCAATACAGATGCAGTTATTAAATCTTTTTCTTCCCACCTTTATTTTTCCTGTGTTAATCCCTGTGCAGGTATGTTTCCTCTTAATTTAAATTCACTCAACACTGTTTTCCTGGCTGAACAGCAAAGTCTAAAAAAAAAGAAAACCACAAGCAATATAACAATACTAATTTTCAAGTATAAAACTCTTATCACATCAAGTTTCCATTAAGTTGACCTGAAATCATAGTTTGATAACAGCAACAGAAATATTAAATCTGTAGACATTTAGAATTTCATTCCCCATAAAACTGTTCAGTGTATTTACCAGCTGCCAAAAAGACAAACACCCATAAAAGCCTTTTGGCCAAAGACAGCTACAAGCTTTGAAAAATTACTTCTGTGTTGGTGACAAAAAGTGCCTTCATTCAACATTTCTCTCCCCCTTTCCTGAGAAAGGGATCATTTTTTGCGGAAGCATACACACAAACCTCCAGTGTTTTGCAAAAGCTGTTTTTCCTTGGGGAGAACCCCTCAACACCTCAGTAGAAAGTTTTCAGCCAGACTTATTTCAAATGTATTGAAACTCTTCTGGCCACTGATGCTGGCAAGTCTCGTCTCCGAGATGTCCCAGGGAGATGAAGAACACACAGTACCATCATGCTGTGGTTCTTAACTCTCTGATGCATTCACAACTTCTTGTGCCCTGAGACTAGAACCAGGTGAGCTGTCTGGGCTGCAGATCTTGAGCACAGCCTCTAAGAAGAAGAATTTAAGAGGAGAACTTTTAATTTTGGCAGGTATTTTCCCACTGAAGGGTTTGTAACAATCTCTCAGGACAGAGGTAGTCAGTACCTTGCCTACCTTACTCTGTTCTTCTCTTGCTACAGCTTGCTTAGGCACAGGCTTTCCAGCATGTTTTCACTCACAGTATCCATGGGAAAGAAGAAGGTATCAAAATGGCAAACTACCCCTGCTCTTCTTCAGAACAACCTGTCTCCCAAGCTCCTAAAAGCACCCTCAGTTACCCATCCTCCTTCTTGATGTTCCCTTTTTATTCTTCTTCTTACCTTTATTCTTCCCTGTTTCTTCTCTCCTCCCATCTCTTTCTCCCATCTCCCTTCCTTCCTTCCTTCCTTCCTTCCTTCCTTCCTTCCTTCCTTCCTTCCTTCCTTCCTTCCTTCCTTCCTTCCTTCCTTCCTTCCTTCCTTCCTTCCTTCCTTCCTTCCTTCCTTCCTTCCTTCCTTCCTTCCTTCCTTCCTTCCTTCCTTCCTTCCTTCCTTCCTTCCTTCCTTCCTTCCTTCCTTCCTTCCTTCCTTCCTTCCTTCCTTCCTTCCTTCTCTTTCCTTCTCTTTCTTTTTTTCCTTCTTTCTTTCCTTCTTCCTCCCATCACTTGCTTCCTTCCCCTACTGCTTGTTATGTTCAACAGAAGATGACCTTGGAGATTAGACTCCTTTTTAAAACTCACAGGCTCATTAAATTATATGAAACCAGAGCTGTTCTTTCCATACAGTTTTCACTGGATTGGCAACACAGCCATCCAGGTCAAGAGAACTGGAAAACAGCATAACCTTCCACTAGAAATTCATTAGGTAGGGTGGTGTGAAAAATCTGACAACCTGGCCCAGGTAAGAGAGGTCTCTCCTCTCCACCCACTCAACAACAGGGGAATTAACACTTTGCAGATAGCTCATCTCATCTATCAGCCTTCCCAAAACATTTCTTGCTCTCCCTCCTCATTCTGTGAAAGCATAGCCAGGTATAACTTGCCATTTGCTGTCTCAGTTCTCCTGTTTGGTTTGACATCACAGGTGAGAGGCCTGAGCATTCTCTTTACTCCCTATCCTGATACTGCAACAAAATCTTTCCCTTGCTACTTCTTCCTGCTCAAGACTAAAATTAGAAGGCCACATTATTTCTTATGACAATGTTGATGCTTTGTGTGCTGGTTTTTTTAAGGTTGCTTTCATTTTTTTAATATTATTGTTTCAAATCAGCATCAGAGCTGCAAATGAATTAAAGGAAAAGCCAGGTGTTCAGACATCTCAGTATCCTGTAGTCTTTCACTGCTATCAATGACTAACAAATTTTTTTGTAACTCCTCCCATGTCATTTAGGTACCTTCCTTTTTGTCAGGCGCTTAATTTTTGTAAACATAATTTAAGTCCACTGCACATTTTATTGGGCTATTGGATTAACTGGGAACAAAAGACAGGGAGTCTTTGTGCCTATTCTCAAGACAGTTGCTCTCTTTTGGGTAACTCTCTGCATTTCAAAGTTTCCATTTGCAAAACAAGGATGACAGCAATTCCCTGAACTGCTGAGAGGTGCTGAGAACTATAGACTCTGTTAAGGTGGATCCATTCTTGACTTAAAAACTATCAAGAGATTTTCATTTCTTTTTCCACCTGCCAAACTTTATAGGACCTTTTCTTGATCAAGAGAAATCTGCATGCTTATTTACCCTATAAGAATTAATAGCAAGAAGTTCTAGTTCCAGCACTATGTATAATGTGAACAAGAAGAGAAAGAAATGGTAGAAGTGAGGCCAAATGTTAGGAAAAAAATCATACAAGGCATTAAAGCCATCATGAATCAGGGGATAAGCCCTTCCCCATCTTTTAGAGACTACAATGGAACAGTCATGACTAGCCATGCCAAAATACTAGACTCAGACTCAGGAGGTGATCCAAGAAATGTGACACTGACACTCTCTTGAGTCAAGTAAAGCATTTTGCTGGCCTTGATATATTTTTGTTTATCAAATCCCCAATACATTTTATGTGCTTTATTAGAGCTCTAAAAGTTACTTTATTACATAAAAAGCTTTAAGTACCATTTTTCTTCTAAATTAATTCCAACTCAGCAGGGGCAGGTAAACAAAGTGTTGGAAAATTTCAACAGCATTGATAATAATAAGCAGTGTCAGAGCTGGGAGGGGAGCAGGACTGGCCTTGGAGTAAGATACCTCTGTCTACTATTTTTCAAGTGAAATATAAAATTTACATCTCTATTCTATGTATAATGGAACTTCCCTTTGGCAACTGATAGATGGCAATATGTCGTGCTAAACTGAGCTAGATTAGATACAGCTGGATTAGGTAGGGCTGGGGACCCATTCTGTCTCCAGAGACATTGAGAAATAATGACCCCAGCAAGGTCAGTGTCAGATCTTCCTATGGTGGCAGTGGGGCCAAGAGTAAGTTCCCAGTAACTCATTTTTAGAAAACTCTAGTCCATGTTTCGGTATTTTTTTCATCTTCTTCCTCTCTGGTAATGTAACATAAGGTTAGTTTGAGGTCCACTAGGGCCTACTGGCAACGATGACCTTCAAGAGAAAGGCAATTTAGTAGGTGGAGGTTGTCTTGCTTCATGTAATACATTTAAAAGGTAGATGTATCTGCTTTTGATCTAGACACCTTTGTTGTCAGTGAAGAAAAATGTGCACTATTAGCCTTTCATTCATCTGACCTAATTCAAATGTCTAGTTTCTGTTGAGTTTAAATTATGCACTAGAAGCACCTTTCTCCCGTATGAAGTCTAGATGACCAGCTCATACACACAAATCTCCACCTGGTCAAATGAACCCAATTCTCTGTCCCCTAAGGCAATAATACTCCTTCAAATTAAGATCCATAGTACCTTCTGACAATGTGTCTTTCTCTAGTGTCCTTACTACATGGTGGGAGAGAGGGGATGGAGAGGGGGAAGTTTGGGAAGAAAGTTGTGCTGTCCCAATTACAGCAAAGACCTCTTCATGTTTTCCTGTATGCTTGCTTGGCCTTTGCCCTGAGAAGTCTAATCTCACAGGACACTTACTACTCAAGACCCATACCAAGAGTTCTGCATCTGCTAGCTGCCCAGGAAGGCTGACTCCATGGCTGACATGAATGTAGTCCCTGTGAACATAAAGAGCCATAGTTATCCATGTCTCTGTCATGTCCACAGAACAGTGCCACAGCATAGCAGGGGCACCATCTATAGAAAACTTCTTCCTGTAGGAGCAGGACAAAGCTGTTCAAAAGTAGCCAACTAAGCCCTACATTAGTAAATATTTTACTGTCTTCCAGATTTATCCTTCATGCAAACTAAGATGACAACAAAGCGGTTGAAAAAGTCCCCATCTCTTCTGAAAACATCTCCTTCTTTGCATGTTGAAGCAATAATGAGAAGAGAAGAATGATTGCTTTATCCCAGTTTGCTTCTCTCCAACTCTCCAAGCTAATAAAATTCTTAAGCAGCACAGAAGCTGCTACTACACTTAATTATTGACCAGCAAGGCTCCTTGAGACCTTCCTAGGAAAGCTTCATAGTAAGTACAAACTACTGTTCCTCACTATTGTCACTGAAAGATTTACAAAATGAACATTTTCTACATGCATCAATTACTTACCCAGCTCTTGCACTTGGAGCCTTGAACCAAACTTAACATCTTCAAAAAACAGTAACACTCGTACTGGCATTGTTTATCAGTTAAATCTAAACCTTTTTTCTCACAACTCAGAGAGGAAGACGATTTACTTAAAGTGTCTAATTTTATTCCTTTCATCACCAGCCCAACGGCTTACATTTATACTTTTGCATGAGCTTATTCCATTTCACTTCACTGTGAAGCCACCTGTCAGTAGAACCACACCACCAGGACCAACATAATGCTGACATTGAGTTGAACATCTAGATGTTTCTAGAAAATTTTCCCTCACTGTATATTGAAGTTTTTTTAGCCAGCTACAGAATTTCACACACAGGCTGATCTGCCAGAAAACTTCAGATCCAGCCAACAAAAAGAGGTGTTGTTTTATTGGTAAGGGTCAGATCTGCAATACCGGGAAAAGGAAGTCTTCATCCGTTTCTTTTCTGCAGGAGTTATTTGTTTCTATTGAGTTTCCTGAGCAATTTTTAAGCAATCTTCTGCCCCTCTTATCCAAAGCAATGATCACTGGTGTTTCGAAGCAAGAAGCACCCCTAAGGCTAGCTACATACATCTCTAGATTACTTGAAGACACCAAATTGAACATCAACCATTATTGACACCAGCTGAGATTCTTCCTGTTGGTATACAGTACATTTTGTTTTGGAGCATATAGTCCCTCATTTCCATACAGTCATATGTTTACACTCCAGCATACAGAGAAAGCTTGATGTCCTGCTATAAAGAATCACAAGACTCTTTTCTGCCTCTGGTTGTAGTACTGAAATTAGGGCAACCAGACTGATTTATTCCAGATGAGGAAATAGCCTGGTACATGTCAAAACCCCTACACACTACTAAGAAAAATACCTCCCATGTTTTCATTAAGAACATCCTCTATTGGTTAGAATGTATAGAAAAGATGAACAAATTGCTAATACCCCTATTCTAATACCAGAATTTATTTTTCTTCATGTTGTTTTTGTCGTATTAAGAATGGGGAATGCTCATGGCCATCTGGCTTTTGAAAGCTTTCATTAGGTTTAGTTGTGTGAAACCAGAACTAAATCTGGTTCAGCTTTGTATCAAACTATGAGGTTTCAGGGTAAGTCAAATGTGAGTTCAGCTGTACTGACAGCCTTGTGGGCAACCCCCTTTTGCCTGTTGCTTTGTTCTTCTAAACCAATATTGTTTGTACTGTCATCCTGATGTAGATTTAGATCATGATATCTAGCTCTAAACTCTGAACTTGTTCACAGCCAAGAGTTACCATGGTGGACTTTCATAACTTGGCCTTTTGTGGCAAAAATTTCATGTGTCAGATGGAATAGCTGTGTCATGGTTTAACCTCAGTTGGCAACTGAGCACCAGACAGCTGCTCGCTCACCTCCCTCCCCCCCGCCCCCCCCCGGTGGGATGGGGGAGAGAATTGGAAGAACACAAGTTAGAAAAACTCGTGGGTTGAGATAAAAACAGTTTAATAATTGAAATAAAATGATAATAATAATAA
>NW_008794665.1:12577436-12582725 GCF_000699145.1 Aptenodytes forsteri
GCCTTCTCAGTCGGTAGAGCATGGGAAGCTGAAAAGTCCTTGGCTAGTGTAAGCATTACCTAGCAACAACTAAAACATCGGTGCGTTATCAACTTTGTTCTCATCCTAAATCCAAAACACTGTACCAGCTACTAGAAAGGAAATTAACTCTATCCCTGCCAAAACCAGGACAAGGTGCTAAGGACATCAGATACAAAAAACACCAAAGGTGAAAAAGCTAAACCAGTGTTGCTAACTATTGCAGTTTAATTGCAGGCCTAGCAATATTTATAGGTTTTCTGAATGCTCTAAAAGCCTCTCAGATAACCTGTCACCTTTCTTTCTTTGGCAGGCTTATTTATTTACTTCAAATGTACACTTCTAGCCTTCCTGAACATAGGAATCCTAAGTACTAAACACAAAAGACATGTAAGAATACAACACAACACCCAAAGATCCTTCATAACCTAAATGTGATGCTTTTCATCGAATGTCATAATTTCAAAGGTGTCACTGTTGTTGGATTAAGAATATAACATAAAATCATATGGTTGTAGGGAAACAGCCTGACATAATTTTTTCATTGGATTCCTTAGAAACTGCTTTTACTCACTGAAAAGAACTTCAGATTTTGAGGAAATAAGAGTGCATCAACAAGGATCACTTTCAGAGCATTTTGACAACTTTTCGCTAAAGCTGAAGTCCTAATTTTGGAATGCATTTTATACATCACTTTCAACTGGCTTATTTCTTCAGCATTCTAGCTTGGACATTTATTTCTTAAGCGAAATTATTTTGCTGGTTTGAAATAAATTGAAACTCTAGGGAATTCCTTAGCACTGTATATGCATAAGGAAGTTACAAGCTGACAGTATACTTATGTTCTTTAAGCCATCAATTACAGTCTTCCTCAAATACTGTACTTACAGGTGTGATAGGAATCTAGATAGGACAGAGTATGATACACTTGATGCAGCCTTCCATTCTACATTTAGTCTCAAGTGAGTTTCTCCAGTAATCTGTTATTAATCTGTATATCTCATGTCTGGACACCAGACATTAGCTCCCTAAATTCAGAATCTGCTGCCTTTCATGTGGAGGTAGATTATTTTGCTTTACGTGGTCCTATTGAAAGCCATGAATCACAGCACACCTCAGTCTAAGGGAGAATTAGAGTTCTTCCCCTGGACACTGCCACTGCATTGACAGTGTTAGCCACAAGCAGATGTTTTAGAAATATGTATAAGAAAATAAGGGAATGTATGCTTCCTCTACCTATATTCACACTGTGGCGTAGCCAGCTCCAAAGGAAGATGATGAAATGGCACAATTAGCCTGAGAACTGGATTGTACTTTACTGGTGGTGTCACAATATGCCTCAGGGTCCTCCATGGGGGACCTTTAACCCTTGAGAGCTGTAAGTATTAACAGTGAAAGAGTAGTATGTGGTGTGAGATGGTGAACATCTGAGTGCCCCATAAATTCATTAAAATGTTGGTACTTTCTATACATTCTGAATATAGCAATTTCCATTTTCCTGCCCTTCATATTCTCTTTTTCCTGTCATAATGAGCTTCCATCACTGTCATTAGAGAGGGCTGAGGCAAAATAATTGCTCAGCCTGCATGGCATAATTAAACTACCATTGATCTTTGTCCCATCCTCAGAGCACAACAACTCCATTTGTTACTCTTGTTATATTTTATTTGAAAGAAGAGCATTTTCTGGTTTAATTTCTTCATGGGGGCTAATTCAGCCGACTTGGGACACATCTTCCTGTAGCCCAAAACCTTCTGATGTAAAGTTGTGTTCTCTCAGATAGGTGCAGCTCCATTGTAGAGCTCACAAATCTTCACTGGCACAGCACTAAAGTTACTAATTATCTCCAATTTCACAGCTCTCCTTTTCCAAACATGCATAGAGGGCACATGGACACACCAATCCACGGCAAGCTTTGGAGATGCTTTGCACAGTGGCTCCTCAAGTACTCTACTGCAACAAACACAATGCAGCTAACAGTCAGAGAGCCTATATTTGGCATTTTGTGACACATAGCATAGGTGCAGGGTGATGTAGGACTTGTAAAACATGTCTGTGCTGAGGATGATCTGTGCCATGGTTTTGTATTGGCCTTTAACAGAGAGGTGAGCCATAACACTGGAGCATTTCAAGCATGTGAAACCAAAAGACTTTCAAACTCCTGCTGGAGGCCACCTCCTTTTGACCCAATTGAAACTGGTCTTTTGGGTAGGGAGGGAAAGGTTCTGATGCAATTTTGGAAATAGTTGTCAGTACTCAGAATTGCTTGCAGAAACTACTGTGCATCAACCATGTCAACCAATTGGACCTGTTAATCTTGAAGGAACTTTGTGCCCTTAATAGCCCCCACCTCCTGAGAAAATGTTTCCGTGTTCATCGTGGTTTAACTCCAGCCGGTAACTAAGCACCACACAGCCACTTGCTCGCTCCCTTCTGGCAGGATGAGGGAGAGAATTGGCAGGGTAAAAGCGAGAAAACTCATGGGTTGAGATAAAGACAGTTTAACAGGTAAAGCAAAAGCCATGCACACAAGCAACGCAAAACAAGGAATTCATTCACTACTTCCCATCGGCAGGCAGGTGTTCAGCCAACTCCAGGAAAGCAGGGCTCCATCACGCCTAATGGTTACTTGGGAAGACAAACATCATCACTCCAAACGTCCCCCCTTCCTTCTTCTTCCCCCAGCTTTATATGCTGAGCATGATGTCATATGGCGATGTCATATCCCTTTGGTCAGTTGGGGTCAGCTGTCCCGGCCGTGTCCCCTCCCAGCTTCTTGTGCACCCCCAGGCTACCCACTGGTGGGGTGGTGTGAGAGGCAGAAAAGGCCTTGACTGTGTGTCAGCACTGCTCAGTAATAACTAAAACATCCCTGTGTTATCAACACTGTTTCCAGCACAAATCCAAAACACAGCCCCATACTAGCTATTATGAAGAAAATTAACTCTACCCCAGCCAAAACCAGCACAGTGGTGTTGGGGGAGACAAGTGAGCAGCAGCTCCTGCTTTCCCTCAAACTGTACCTCCTAGATGGTAGAAGGCTCCTTAGTCCTTGCAGCTTTTCATTGGGAACAGCCAGACCCTTCCTAATCTTCTGTTTTTCATGTTATCCAAACAATGACTTGTGAAGCATACAGCAGCAGACATGCTCTATTTTGTCTGTGACAGGTTCTCCATGGGTACCCATAAAAGACCACCTTCATTTCAGCATGGCAGGCTGAAAGGACCTGGCTTGCACTGTATGCAAGAAGGCCAAATGGACCCAATCTCCTAATGGGTTTGTTTGTGTGACAATCACATGTTCAAAGGCACAGCACCTTGCGTGCATCAATGCAAGCTCAGTTTAGGGCTCTGAACTCTTTATGCAGTTAATCCAAGGATGCATAGCAGGACAAGGGACAACTGTCAACACACTGTCTGTGGACTCTGCCATAGAAGCGATCCACCCAGCTTATGCTTAGAAAGGAGCATTTTGTTGTCAAGGTATTTGAAATAAATCTAGCCCATGATTCAGTTGCTTCCATAGCAACTTCTAGCAGAACATGGGGCTTTCATCCCAGAGCTGGTTAGGGGAAGAAAGGGCAGAAGGGAGTGTTATGGAGATGAGTTCAGCTTTACTCCAAACCCCAAAAGAAGTGCTGTGATCATTTCTGAGACTGGGAGAGAGAGAAGGACCAGGAGCAAATTCAATTGGATGATGCACTCAAAATTCTCCCCTTAGTGCCAATTACCAGACAAACAAAGCTAAGATAGTTTTAAGGCTGAGAGTAACTTAAGGATAAAAAACCTGCATTACTGAGACACTATATATTTCCGAAAACCCATCATTACAGAGTCAAGAAATGATCATCAATAATTTCACTTAATTACAAACTAATTTCCTCAAATATAGCTTCCACACACATTTTCAATTATTTTTAATGGTGTGAAAAGTTTGAAGAGGTTTTGTTACTCCCTGACTAAGAATCTTCAGGACAAAAAAAATACTAGCACAGATGCTAAATTTCTTAAAAGACGTAACTTAAAATTAATTTTCAGTCCTAAACTAATTAATGGCTTGCTTGTAACTTCTATTAAAGTTCATTCTGCCCTGAGAAGATAAGTGCTGTAAATTGAGGAGGAACCATATTTTTCCAGTGTAACCTGAAAGGTGAAGCTCAGTTTTAAATGTAGAATAAAACTCAGACTGTCCTCAAGGGAGGGAGGCAAGTGATATCTCTTAATGGGGAAAAAGAAAAGTCTGTATGCTTTAAGCTGTAGCTTAGTGTTTGAGAAGTGGGTTTGAATCTTTGCCCTTTCTTCCCACCATCAGCCTACTTTGATCTTAGGCAAATTACTCAGCCTGTCTTCCCAACTGACAATGAGGAATTATCACAGCCTAGCCCTGTAAGTAGTATGAAAATAAAACAATTTAGAGAATGCATGGTGCCTGGACTCAAAAGTTACAGCAGTCACAGAAGTATTGAGAACAAAGTGTCCTATTAGAGGCAGCGAGCAATGGCATTTGATAACACCTATAGCTGCTTCTTGCAGGGCTTTCTTTTGTTTGTTTGTTTAAGATCTATACTACTATGTGGCAGAGTCTAGTGGTTTTAGGCAGGGCAGGCACCTCTATACAGATTTAGAGCTTCTTACAGTGAAGCATACTTCTTCTGGGCCAAAGAAGCTGGCTTCCTCCTCCACACCATGATGAATGGGTCTACCAGAGCCTATGGCTATCCATGGTCACATTTCAAGCTCCTAAAATTCAGCCTTAACCTACCTATTGGAACACTTTCACATATACCACAGCAGAGCACCTGGTCAGATATTAGCTGAAAAATCAGGAGAGTTCAAGGAACCTACCCATGAAAACTGGGTCTTCATGATAACTTATGAAAAGGATTTTATTTAATCATACAACACAGTGCTACAGAATAGTCCAGTATGTGTAATGACATGGCAAGGTCATGGTGCATATGACGATCATGCCCATGTTGAATGAAAATGAAGAACAGTCAATGAAGACTAAATATGACATCAAGAACAGTATCAGGGGAAAGAGCTATCCCTGACTCCTCTCTGCCTCATATCTCTGGTATTTTGTAATTTTATAGCTTTAGCTATGCTAAGAACTAGTGACATTGATTTAGGCACACAGCCTTTAATCGTTACTTATATGAAGCATACAAAGCCACCGAGGCGAAGGGCTCCGGAGTGGAGGATCGCGCGGGGGGACCCTTCCTGAAGTGGCAAAACCGCGGCAAAAAACGCGAAGGCAAAAGCGCAGGG
>NW_008794665.1:12587238-12588005 GCF_000699145.1 Aptenodytes forsteri
CTTGATGATCTTAGAGGTCTTTTCCAACCTTAATGATTCTATGATTCTGTGATATTCATTGTTATCTGTTCTATCCCTATGGCTACCATAAACTATTAGTTTTCATTAAATAATGTAACTCGATTCACTGTCAGAGTAAGGATTAACTTATAGGTCCTCATAGGTTAATTTCTAGCAGTTACAATGGTTTCCACCTTGAAATTATTCATTTCAGCATACATCTAAAATTATTTCTTTGGCGAAAGAAGATAGGAAGATATGTGCGTGTGCTAACACTTTCCTTGGCATGAAGTGATACTGTCAGTCTGATACTGTCTATAGGCTAGCAATGTAAATGAAAGCACTTCCTTGGCTTCACCAAGGGCTAGTCCTGCCTGACTAACCTAGTGGCCTTCTATGATGGCGTGACTACATCAGTGGACACAGGAAGGGCTACAGATGTCATCTATCTGGACCTCTGTAAGGCCTTTGACATGGTCCCCCACAACATCCTTCTCTCTAAACTGGAGAGGTATGGATTTGATGGGTGGACTGTCCAGTGGGTGAGGAAATGGTTAGATGGCCACATCCAGAGGGTAGTGGTCAACGGCTCAATGTCCACATGGAGACTGGTGATGAGTGGCATCCCGCAGGGGTCCGTATTGGGACCGGTACAGTTCAATATCTTCATCAATGACATAGTGGTATCAAGCGCACCCTCAGCAAGTTTGCAGATGACACCAAGCTGAGTGGTGTGGTCGACACGCCAGAGGGACGGGATGCCATCC
>NW_008794665.1:12588490-12602426 GCF_000699145.1 Aptenodytes forsteri
TGCAGCCTATCAGTACCTAAAGGGGGCTTATAAACAAGATGGCGGCAAACTTTTTAGCAGGGCCTGTTGCAACAGGACAAGGGGGAATGGCTTTAAACTAAAGGGGGGTAGATTTAGACTAGATCTAAGGAAGAAATTTTTTACGCTGAGGGTGGTGAAACACTGGGACAGGTTGCCCAGAGAGGTGGTGGATGCCCCATCCCTGGAAACATTCAAGGTCAGGTTGGAGGGGGCTCTGAGCAACCTGATCTAGTTGAAGATGTCCCTGCCCACGGCAGGGGGCGTTGGTCTAGATGACCTTTAGAGGTCCCTTCCAACCCAAACTATTCTATGATTCTATAGGAAAACTGTAAGCTGCATGCAGTCTGTCTCTCATTGGATGTTCATATTGGAATGTATAATCCTTCATAACAACCTGAAAAAGTCCTGCATCACGAAAAAAGTTTTGTTGTTATCTTTATGTTACTACAAATCTCCTCTGCAGTCTTCATGATGTTTGCAGATCTGATGACAGGTGGGACTTCCTGATCAATCTGGGAAGCTAAAAATTTGGTGGCCTGCATCTTCATGATTTGGAGGATTTTCTGCAGCGTTATGTGCAAAGCAGGAAATAAGTTGTTGCCTTATATGTCTAATTCTCATGGCTTGTTTTTTTGTTTTGCTTTGTTTTTTTTAACAGCAGTAGGTAGTTGTCTACACTGTCTTTGTGCTCACATCTCAGTTGTAAGGTTTTAAGGGAACTTTCATGACATCATTCCTCCATTTTAGAAGACAGTTACCAAGGTACAGAAAAATAACAGAAATGTCCATGTTCAGTATGGGAAAACACAACAGCAGCCCCAATAGTTCAGATCAAAGGTCAGTCCAACCCGGTGTGGTGTTTTTAAGGGAAGCATAGAATGATCCTTCCTCACTTGTGCAATCTCAGCTCCTGAAAACCAGTTTCTGTTATTATCCTGAGACAAAGCCTCAGATCATCATGCTCATGGGCACTGGGTGTGTCCTATATCGCTCTGAACCAATTTATTCTTGAGCTATTCGTTAAGGAGTTCTACAGATTAACTATATGTAGTGCAGAAAAAGTTGTTCCATTTCCTTCATCTTAAACTTACAATATGTAGCAATTTCTTAGAAGCCTCTTAGCTCTTCCTTTATTAGAAAGAATGAACAACTTCTCCCCATCCTCTTTCTCCACATCATCCATCATGTCATACACTAGCATTAGATCACCTCTTACAACAGGAAAATTAACACCAAAGGTCCATATAGAAACATTATTGCTTATCATAGTCATGTCATATCACACAAACAGATGGGACCAGAATGTTCAGATTACTCACCAGAAAAAGTTGTAATGAATTTTAGAAGCAGCTGACAAAATTAGGTGAAGGTGGGATGAACTGGCAAAGCAGTTTCATGAAGGTCTGTTGAAGGGAGAACACACCAGAAAGAATATGCACAGTGAGGGCATATTGCTCAAAAGAGCCTAGATATTCTCACGCTATGTCCCAAGGCTGCGAAAAATAAACAGCACAGAAAATTATACTGAAACTATTTAAATACATTGAGATAATATCAAGATTGTATTCTCAGAGGGAATCCCGTTCAATTCTGATTATCTACTTGGAGAAAAAAAAAAGAAGAGAGTGATGGAAGAGGTTCTGAAAAAAGGAATTAAAACAGCTGGAGGCCTGCTGAGGCAGGTCAGAGGGGGACCGTTCTCACATGGAAGAAACAAAGTAACAATAGAAGTCAAGAAAGTGTTTGTTGCCCAAGAATGCTTTTGAGAAGGTAATTTGTACTCCTCTTGGCCCTTTATTAATATAACAATAAAGAGATATTCAGTGAACTAGAAATGTAACAAACAATGTAATTAAGGAGCAGACTTTAAAAAAAAAAAAAGGAAAAAAGAAAAAGAAAAAAACAAATAACATACCTGAATGTGGTAATTTCTAAAAACCTATGTACTACAAACCCACAAAATTACTGTCAGTGCATTATTTACTGATTGCTGCTGTAAGTCTTTCTACATGCCAAGGAAAAGCCATCCCCACTCCACTTCACCACCAGTTAGACATTTATATTGATTATGAGAGCATGCAGGTTTATATTAGAGATTATTTTCAATCTTAAACTTTTTCCTTTGAAACTCTTGTAACAATTTAAATTGTTTACTTCAAGACACATGAAACTCTTCATCTCTGGACATCTCAAAATTAAAACCTTGTTTCTAAAACAAGGTCTTGTCTCAATCTATGTATTATGTTATAAAGAAAAATTTATGTAACATGATTGGGCTACAAAAAAAAGTCCTAAAATCTTTACATTTATTGGGGTAAATTCCACAGCAAACACTAATCCTGACAAAAAGTTACTACATCTGTGTAAGGCTGGTACTGACCACTTCTTCAAGCATTTTGTGATATTTTGTGGGCCACTGATTCCTAATCATTTTATTGAATAAATTACAGTCTCCATTAACTTGGTCAACTACAATTAAAGCTCAGTTTTCAGTCCTGTACTGGACGACTCTATCTAAAATCACAAGTGGAACTGATTTCTTCTTCAGTTAAGCAGATAGAAAAAAAAAAAAAATAAAAGACAGGTCACTTTTGCAATTTTACTTACACAGGAGCAGAGTAGCAACTCTAATTTGTCTGTCAAAATAACATTTTTTTTTAGTATTTTATCCAGCTTGACTTCAGACTATGAATTTATTCAGCCTTTCTTCTGCCTTTCAGCAGTGAGACTTTCCAAACTCAATGTTGTACTTCTCTGCAGAAATACTAAAAATCAGGTCACTTTTGCAATTTTACTTACACAGGAGCAGAGTAGCAACTCTAATTTGTCTGTCAAAATAACATTTTTTTTTAGTATTTTATCCAGCTTGACTTCAGACTATGAATTTATTCAGCCTTTCTTCTGCCTTTCAGCAGTGAGACTTTCCAAACTCAATGTTGTACTTCTCTGCAGAAATACAAACAACTTGTGACCACTTGAATTCAGAATGTTTCTCTGGGTCAAATTATACAGTAACAGAGTGTTTTGACACCACCTTATCAGTATGGTAATTTGCTTGTGGCTGAAGCTTGTTTATATATCTACAGGCAGAAAGAGTACACAGGGGATCCAGAAGCTAACCTGGAAAATGGTCTTTTTTTATTTCTAACCCCAAGTCCTAATAACAATAACTGCTAGGATTTTTTTCCAATTGCTGTGTGAGAATTTCCTTCCAATTGTTGTGTGCTGTGCCCCATTTTATTACAGTTGTGCGCACTTCTGAATAGAGCACAGTTTAAGCTCTTCCCTTTATATTGGTGTCAAAATGAGACTAGCTTCTAGCATACAAAACTGAAGTATTTTATTTTTCAAAATGGACAAACATTTTCCATTCAGGTAGTACTTCAGGGGACTTCTTAAAAATCTTAAGCTGAAATTTTTGGTAGTAAGAAGACACATCCTGGTAAATAAACCCTGTCTCAGAGGTCATACTGTCCCATATATTCAAGAGGCACATGCATAGTAGTGGAAAAAGAAGCTATATGTTTCACTTGAGCTGAAAATTTGACATCTAGAATACAGATAATGAAATATATCAGGTGGGAAAATGATAGAAAAATAGGAAGCAGTGTGTAACTGTACACAGTTATACTAATATTTTGCACTACTGTTGGAAAGTCTGTAGAAATGATCTCAGCATCATGATTTTGCAACTGAATTACTTTATATGTGGGAGTAGGTGGACACAGAACTATACCAAGTTTGCCTTGTGGCCCATCACTAATTAGGTTTTCTGAGCATTGGTATTTCCTTCTGGCAATGGGAGGAAAACACTTTCTTCTAAATAACTTCTAGTGTTTATAAAGAATTCACATATCATTTTTAGTTATTCAGTGATTTTTTTTCCAAGCATCATGTATATCAGAAAATTAAAATGAAATCACTCTGTTTCTTTGTAGTAGTCTAAATTCTGCATGTGGTTTTGTATCCAGGTACTGGATGTTTGCATTGAAATGTAACATTTACACTGGCTTTTGTGAGCGTTGCTTTAATTAGTTCTGTTTCCATGGGACCCTAAGTATCATGAAATGCAGTTAACGGGCAAGAACAATATTCATAAAAGAAGTGAGGTCACTTCTGTAAACATTTGCACAGCTTTTCCAATATAGGAACTGATGCTGTCAGATGGCTTATACTGAAGACGTTTTGTCTCAAACCCTTCCAAGAAATGAGGTATAGCCCTCTTCCATTCACCTCCTCCAGACAGTAGTTCATTGGGGATGGGGGGAGAAAGCTATAGATAACTATACAGGTGTTTTCATCTTTGTTCATCCATGTGCCAGGAGGAAAAGCAGGTCTGTGGTCTTGCACCAAAGTAAACACCTGCCTGACAAGCATAGTCGGGATAAGGGCAAAGGGTCCTGGATACCAGATGAGATACAAGGACCAGAGGAGTGCACAAACAGCTACTTCCTAGTCATGTTAAAAGGAGTTTTAAAATATTAAGTGGCAGAGAGGAAAATAAAAGACTTGTTGGATGCAGCCCCCTTCCCCTCACAATGACATTCGCTGTCATCGGGCAGGGGAACTGCAGTGATTTCAGGCAGCCAAAAGGCAGGGGAATTGACGAGTCTTTACAAACTCACTTTAGCACAGCAGTCCTTGGGTGGAGGAGGGGGAGGTGTAGGCAGGCAATATACACCAAGGGCCACACATGCACAAACATACCAAATGTCACATGAAGGAACAAAAATACAAGTTGAACTCATCACCACCTGATCCTAGATAAACTAAAATGTCTTAATAGAGGCGGCTCAAAAATAATACTGTTTCAGTGGACTTTTGTTTATTGACACCATCTGATGCCCTATGATGTTGCTACGGTAACTGGGAAAAATACTCTGCTACTGGCATTTCATGTTAAATGACTGCAGTTAATGATGAGTTTGTGTTAAAGGTTACATTCTCAGAAAAAAAAAAAAAGCCTTTGGTAAATGACTGCCAACACTTTCCCTTGGAGATAAGTCTGGTCCAGTCAGACTGCCACAGACTGTTATGGACATCTTCTGAAAGGTGGGGAAAAAAAAAAAAAGGGTCCCACAATAAGAGCTAAAGGACTCTCTAAAAGTTATAGCAGTCATAGTCAAAATGACTTGTACAGCTTTCATACCATTAAAACCATTTGGAAAAAATAATCAGTGCTTCTCCATACACAGAAAAGAGACTTTTTTTTCCAGTGACAGTTTGAAACCCCAAATAGTTTGAAAATTGAAACAGTCATTTCACAAAGCTGACACATGGTGTCTGATAAACCAAGATGGCTTGAGTGTCTTTTGCCCTGTTGACCTTGCAGGCATTGTCCCAGCTGTAGCGATGGGACATTTACATTAAAGACAGACACAGAAAAAGCAGGCTCATGGGGAAGCCCAAATCAGAAAAAAAGACGAGGAACGTAACAGAACTGTAGGTCCCAGGAAATATTATAGCACAAGGATGCCACATTTGGGCGAAATACTTATTTTCTTGAATAACTAAAGTAATTATTCTATAAAACACCCACAAAACCTCCCAAAACTCCTCCTCACCTCAGAAATTATTTTCTCAAGTACAAATAATTTGTCATTAGCTTAAAAATATATATGTCAGTATTTCAGGTGAAAACTGGGTTTTCAGCCAAACTTATACTAGTGCCTTGACCAAATTAAAGGAGGACACAGACTTGCTATCAGTTGTTTGTCCCCTTCATACATGTGCCTTCTGGTCATATAAAGCATTTCCCACTGAGCTGTATTACCCTTCCTGTATACTGGATCTTCCAAGGATGCTGAGGTGAAAGGGCAGCTGGACATTGTAGGAATCTACACTGGAGAAAAAACTAAATAAATACTAAAAAAAAATTTAAAGGTATCCAACTGCAGCCTGAGTTGTTGAGAGTAATTTAAATAATCCACAAGCAAATTGTTTTATCTTGAGCCATTTGCAGTGCTTTCAGTCTCTTTTTGTTGACATTTCCTATTGTCATTCAAGGAACTTTTTGCCACAGATGTGCAGTGAGTGAGCTAACACTGCAATAAATCTTGGGGAAGGGGTGTGGAGCAGGGCAGCGTGGGAAAATTAATCCCACAAATGCTCTGAACAGGAAGACACATGAGATGGGAAGGGGCCAGAGAGCTAGATTTTCAAAGCATGAGTGCTGCAGTCTGTGTAAGAGCTCTCAGGTGGGGAGCCTGAAGTGGAAACTCAAAGTCAGGCACATGTCAAACCCTGGCCGAGACCCCTCCTAAACCTGACTAGTGCCTACTGCAGACATGTACTTCAACCTTTTGCAGTTCACAGGCTTTTTCCAGTGAAGATGCAAATCGCTGCAGAGCATAACGTCTGCCAATAGTGGGCTTGCTTTACTCAATTACCTTTCATATACTCCTGCACAGCAGTGCCTAGGCCCTCAGCACTTTCTAGATAAAAACTGATACAGTTTGCTGTTACAGTACAGCAAACTCTCTCCATTCACATTCACCACTTATACCCTCTTCTACATTGCCCTGTCCTGGCTCCGCAGATGAGAAGTACATTAGTAAGCAATGCAGGGACTTACCCAAAGCCAAACACAGGAAGAAAAAAATCATCTTTCCAGTCTCCCAGGGCACTCTGTATATATTCGTGGGCCAGATGGTAAATATCTTTAACTATCCCCAAAGGAGCCACGTTTTCAACAGCACTCAATACCTGTTAAGGTCCCTGAAGAAGAAACCCATTTTTGATCTGCTTTGCACCCAGTTATTTTGTGCACTTAAACATCTGGCTCTAAGGCACTGATACCCAGCTTTAATCAAATGTTAGATTTATTGTCAAAGTTTTCAGACAGATAAGCTGCAATTTATCACTTCCTCTGAAACAGGGGCCTGTTAAATTATATTATTGGATTAGGAGTACTAAGACAACGTCACTTTGTAGAAGGGTTTCCTTCAAATTGTGTGACAAACGTCTACCATGGTATGCTAGGAAAAAAAAAAAATAGTTTTAGGCTTTGATTTTGTTGTGCCAGGTTACAGCCATTTGGGAGAGGCATGAGTCTTTGCAAATGAGACCTTTAATTGCTGATTCAAAAGTATAAGAATTTTCCTTCTTAACCAAAAGGAAAACAGAGGAAAATCAGTCAAAATACCTGATTTCTTTAGTAATGCTGAATAAAACCTTTCTGCACTATCAAGAACAGTTGTTGCTGTGCTTGGAAGAATCACCACCAAATGCATCTGCAGGCCCTTTATTAGCTTGGTTGGACATTTCAGTAGAAATCCCTGGATCTGGACCATAGGCAAAGCAATGACTGTATTAGCAGTCAGCTGTAAAATACACTCTGAAGAGACCCAGAGTTCAGTCTGAAAGGTTTGGCAGTAACAATATCCAGTAGACTAGTAGTCATTAGTTCCAGATGATCTACTCTTCAGGATGTAGAAGAGGTTCATTTCCAACTATTTTAATTCAAGGGGTCTCCTCATAATGAAAATGAAAAGCCTGAGGTGAGAGCCATGGAGTTTATGACTTAATTTTTCAGTTTTTATGGTGTCACAGCCATTTCAGCATCACAACTATGTTAATACTTTGTGTTTCATTGAAGACTTATTGTGGAGGACCCTTCTAGGCTGCAAGTGGCTGCCACCTATAGACTCTTTGCCATTCACAGAAATGAAAATGTCACTTCAACACCCTCAGATGATAGCCAGAGCTCTAGTGCACAAGACTTTGGATTTGTCTAAACAGAAGATAAAGAGTGTACTTGAAAGCACTGATAAGCCTAACACTGCCTGTATGGAAATTAAGTAACTACTTGTTAAAATTACCAAGTTATTTATACTCTAGAATACAAAACTTAGAACAATGCAATACTTGTCCTGCAGGCCAGAAGGGCAATAGTTTATTTGCTACTGGCTTCAAATAATGAAGCCTTCAAGTCCCTCTAAATTCTTACAATTTTACCATTTCATTTTCTTTAATTTAGAAGTGTTTGTCAGACTCCAAGGAACTAACTTCAGGCCCAGCAAATGGACTCTATTTTGCCAGTTAATATAGCAGCCTCGTGTTGTTAGCATCTAATTCAAAAATGGTAAGTGGGTTAGAACAGTGCCCAATTTATAGCAACATAACAAGTGTGATTGATAAGCTTACACAGCATCATCTTTATTAATCAGATACAAACACACATACCTCAGTTTTCATCCCTATTTGCTTTACGTAAAGTGAAAAAGTACACTTGTCACAGTGCAAATCCTGCCATACTGGAACCCAAGTTCTGTAAACAAACAACACAATTGATTATGATGCAACTAACAGCATACACAGGCAAATGTTATAAACATGGAAGTGCCAAAGTTGGGAAGTCTTAGGTTTACCAGCTGGTCAACCCTGAAAAAGGGGAGTTAATTAGTAAGTCGGTCTTTTTGAAAACATCTTGCATTGTCCTTTTTTAACCAATATGGTGTATTTGTGCATAACTTCTTATTGAAGATGTTTAGTAGAGAGACTACTCATTTCTCTTACATACCTTAATGAATTCCTTTAAAGAGCTAGATGATAAACACAAATCCCAAAGAAGCTCTTTGTTTAATTTGACAGAATCCTTTTAAGTATAAAAATATAGCAAGCAACACCTGAAATAACCAGCTGCACTGAAGGATAGTGTAAATTTGGATGTGAGCTAATTCCGTGATTGTCTAAAAAGTTGATATGTAGACAATCTATTCCCTTTAAAATCATTGCGCAATTCCAAGCTATATTTGCAACATTTGACAGCTAGGAGAGAAAATGAACTGTGTTCTTATTTATTCTCCAGAAGTCCCAATGTTATTAACCTTCTTGAAGCTATGAACATTCAAGGTCTGTTTCAAATAAATGCATGTGTGACATGTTTTCTTAGTGAAAACATTGGTTCAACTGAACAAATTGGTTCAAAGAAACATTTTTAGTATAGACTCTGTGTTACTACTGCAAAGTGAAATGAGCTGGAATAGAAGCACCTGCTACACATCTGTAACCCCAGGTATCTATAAAATCCTAGTGAGTTTTGCTGAATCATTAAGCTACGATACCATTTCAAAAAACATTATCACCCACAGAAAACCATAATCATGGGAGTGTCGTCACAGTGCTAGTCAATCAGTAATCTGAAGGCTGCAATATCATTTCTGGAGATGGTGTGCAACAATGGAGCAAAACAATGAGAAAGCTGCTAACAGCAGCAAATCTGTGGTAGAAATGTAGGTACTCTCTTAGGCCTCAATCTGAATTCACGTTAAGATTTCACTGTGAGCAAATGAGCAATATTGCCTTGTACACGCCCTGAACATGCCAGTTTTTAGGCCAAAAGGAGTCATGACTTGTAGAGAACATGAACCTGAAAGAGACTTTCTTTTGAAGGGCAACGCCCTTCTACTGACAGCCCCATCTCAAAGGCTTCTCTTCAAAGATCTAAAAAACTCCCCCCTAGAACTATCTTGTTTCTTTGCCCTGAGCACTTGCACTGGGTGGCCATTCCTGAAACCTGCCACTGATATAGCAGGAACCTCCTCCTAATTTTTGCACTTCAAAAATTCATGGTAACCCTCCTGTTTTTGTAACAGCTTGGCCCTTTGGCTTCAATGGCTTTTCTCATGCTCTGGTGCTGCTCCATCTGAGATGTTTACAAAATTAGATGGTATTTCCCCAGTCTTTGTTTTGCCAGACCAAATTGGTGAGGCTCTTGTTGTTTCCCCTCATGGAGTCCTCCACGCCCCCGTCATCCACACAGTCCCTCTTTCATCACATCCTGTCCAAGTTCATATTTGACCAGAACTCTCCACAGAGCACTAGAGGTTCTTGACGCACCTCCCACAAATGTCAACAATATTTATCGGTCTGCCAGAAATACTCTAATGGGCAGATTGTACCACCTGAGCTGCCATTTTCATGGTCACACAATGTTAGCAGCCAGTTGTCACCCTAAAAATCAACAAAGTCTCTCTCCTCAGTAAAGTCCATGCAACAGTCTTTCAGTAAATGCTCTGTGAGGCTAGCGTATCTCTTTTAGGAAGACACCCTAATGTCTTGGTGACAAAGAGCCCACCCACCACCATCACAAACAAATTCCACCAATGACAAGTTTCACAGCACGTAAGAACATGTACTTATTTCTTACCTTAGACCTTGTTCTGACTGCCTATAAAGACCTTCTTTAAGAACTAACTTTGAAGCTCAAGGAGGCCAAAGATAGTTTCAAATAGTCTGACTGGACCAGGACACTGTTTCTTTCCAGAACTTTATTTTCTTTCTACATGCTGCAGGAAAGGAGGATGGTTTTGGTGATATAAGACCCTTTCCTTTTATTCAAGATGTGTTGGTGTTCTCCTCCTCTGAAAATTCCACTGTAAAGAATTATTTTAGTATGTGGATCACAAAAAACAATGATCTTGTCTATTAATACAAGAAAAAGGGATGTGACTCCTTTTCCCCACTTAGCCAATATGGAGGGATCCACAATCACATTTGGAGTCTGGGCAATGACAGGAACAGAACATTAAAGTTTTCCATTTTTTTTTTTCCTTCTGAAGACTCTTCCAACCACAAAGTGAGCCTCAAATAAAGGATAAAACCTGGTAGTTAAATGAATTCAAGGGAACCCACTAAAATTTTGAAGAGCCTTTAGGAATTCAGCTCAAAATGTTCCAGAAAGCAATGTAACAACTTCATATATTAGAGGGAGTAAGTTATTACTGAATTATTTAATAATTTAGTTAGCTTCCCTTGCTTCATCAACAAACGTTATTAAATTTTAATGAGTAAAAATAGTGCAATAAAACTAATGAAGTTGGTTTTACTAGGAAAATGCAATAAAGAACAGTACCTTTTATTTTAAAGGAAATATGTGTTTAGTACAGTTTGTTTTGTAATATAATAAAAGGAAGATTATTGGTTTTCATAGTTTGGCATAAGCTTCCAGTTCGCAGTGAGATCTACAAGTAGAATGACAATATCCTTAGGCAGCCATCATGTAAACACTTGCTCACACAAGCAACCTTTCCAAGCTGAATCTCAGTGGAAAGAAAAATCAGTGTGAAAAAAGTAAAGCACTTTTCCACAAGTGTTTATGGGCCCAGTGTACCATCCCTTAGAAAAAAACAAAATCCGATGACAAAATAACTGACAGGACATTAAGCCATCTGTGGTGTAGAATCATAGAATCATAGAATCATAGAATCATTGAGGTTGGAAAAGACCTCTAAGATCATCGAGTCCAACCGTCAACCCAACACCACCATGCCCACTAAACCATGTCCCTAAGCGCCTCATCTACACGTCTTTTAAATACCTCCAGGGATGGGGACTCCACCACTTCCCTGGGCAGCCTGTTCCAATGTTTCACCACTCTTTCAGTAAAGAAATTTTTCCTCACGTCCAATCTAAACCTCCCCTGGTGCAACTTGAGGCCATTTCCTCTCGTCCTATCGCTTGTTACTTGGGAGAAGAGACCGACACCCACCTCGCTACAACCTCCTTTCAGGTAGTTGTAGAGAGCGATGAGGTCTCCCCTCAGCCTCCTTTTCTCCAGGCTAAACAGTCCCAGTTCCCTCAGCCGCTCCTCATAAGACTTGTTCTCCAGACCCCTCACCAGCCTCGTTGCCCTTCTCTGGACACGCTCCAGCACCTCAACGTCCTTCTTGTAGTGAGGGGCCCAAAACTGAACACAGTATTCGAGGTGCGGCCTCACCAGTGCCGAGTACAGGGGCACGATCACTTCCCTACTCATACATTTCATGTAGAAATGGAACAGATCTTAATATCCCCCTCTACATTATGGCAGCCTTGGAACCAGAGCGTGTGATAACCTGTAGCACAAACTCATAACTATGGGACTTGACATCGAATGGCACCATTGCTTTATAGGTCCTCCTGGTATCCCCTTGGTTACTACTGAATAAAGGAAGCAGAAATGTTAATTTTCTGGTAGCCCTCCTAGACCTGTCCTTTTTTTCTTAGAAGGATCATGTAGAATAATGCATTAAACATCCCAGAAGCATTTGTGTGCAGGGATGTTTGTGCCTCCTTTGGACCATACCAAGTTCTTCCAAAGCTGTTTACGTTGGCTATTTCAGGGCATCAGCATAGTGCTGCCAACTATGGTTCCCTGTGCTGGCCTTCTCATGCAGTCTTTGGCTTGCCTCGGCCAGTCTCAGAGACTGGACTCATGTTCAGACTTGACTTCCCCTTTGCAACAGATGCCAGTGAATGTTTTGACACCTGCTAAGGAACAGCTGACAAAGCTTTTATTTGTAAGAGAGCTGATAGCAAGGGGTCATTGCATCTCCTGAAAGTGCCAATCACCTTGTACAAGAATGCAGGAGCTTTGGAGAGGTGGATGCTTACAGCATAATGTTATCTTCCTGAGGACAGTCCAGGGTCACACCAGTAGGACAGAAACTATGCTGAGGGACCTGCCAAGGCCTGTGCGGGCAGCTTTTCTGGGCAAGGGCACAGAGTGCTGCAGAACCCTCATCTGGAGCAGCTGCCAAAGCCCCAGCAGAAACACTGCAGTCCTCATTTGGCAGAAGACACTGCAGCAGCCTGATCACACAGCTTGCTGTGTGTCAGGGCACTCACATTCAGCAAACCCAGGCACCTTATGGGGCGAGAACAAGAACATTTACCAGTATTACCAAAATCATTCAGGCACTTCAACTTCACCAAGATTTCTAAGGGGGGTGGGCCCTTGGCCCATTTTGGTAATCCTTTTTTGTACATTATAATTCTGTATAAATCCAGCCCCAAATTTTAACTGCAAAATTTTAACCATTACATCCAGCATTCTCTGCTAAGGACAGGTGAGGTATGTTTTCCAAAGAACGTGGGTTGAGTTCAAATTTTTACAACTAATCCTTGAAAGCATGCAAGAGTCATGCTGCCTTGAGATCACGGAGCCAGCTAACTTCATTGTTCAATACAAAGCTGTATTTCCTGACTTGGGAAAATAACTGCTTATGCACAGGGGTTGCACAAAACTTGGTTGTGCTCTGGTTGGTGTTAAGAAGCAGCTGCCTTTTAAGTTATCAATGTGATTGTTGTGGTTTAACCTGGCAGGTAGCTAAACACCACACAGCCATTCGCTTACTCCCCTCCCACCATGCAGTGGGATGGGGGAGAGAATTGGGAAAAAAAAAGTAAAATTCATGGGTTGAGATAAAGACAGTTTAATAGGACAGAAAAGGAAGGGAAAATAATACCAACAACAACAATAATAATAGAATATACAAAATAAGTGATGTACAATGCAATTGCTCACCACCCACCAACTGATGCCCAGCCAGCTCCTGAGCAGGGGTCACCGCCTCCCGGCCAACTCCCCCCAGTTCATATATGACCATGACATTGTATGGTATGCAATATCCTTTTGGCCAGTTTGGGTCAGCTGTCCCGGCTGTGTCCTCTCCCAGCTTCTCTCTGGCATGGCATGAGAAACTGAAAAGTCCTTGTCTAGCATAAGCACTGCTTAACAACAACTGTGTCTATGACACAGACAGTGGGATCGAGTACACCCTCAGCAAGTTTGCAGATGACACCAAGCTGAGTGGTGTGGTCGACACACCAGAGGGACAGGATGCCATCCAGAGGGACCTGGACAAGCTCGAGAAGTGGGCCTGTGTGAACCTCATGAGGTTTAACAAGGCCAAGTGCAAGGTCCTGCACCTGGGTCGGGGCAACCCCCTGTATCAATCCAGGCTGAGGGATGAAGGGATTGAGAGCAGCCCTGCCGAGAAAGACTTGGGGGTACTGGTGGATGAAAAGCTGGACGTGAGCCAGCAATGTGCGCTCGCAGCCCAGAAGGCCAATCGTATCCTGGGCTGCATCCAAGGCAGCGTGGCCAGCAGGTCGAGGGAGGGGATTCTGCCCCTCTACTCTGCTCTGGTGA
>NW_008794665.1:12602451-12628650 GCF_000699145.1 Aptenodytes forsteri
CAGACCTGTTGGAGCGGGTCCAGAAGAGGGCCATGAAAATGGTCAGGGGGATGGAACACCTCTCCTATGAGGAAAGGCTGAGAGAGTTGGGGTTGTTCAGCCTAGAGAAGAGAAGGCTCCGGGGAGACCTTATTGCAGCCTATCAGTACCTAAAGGGGGCTTATAAACAAGATGGCGGCAAACTTTTTAGCAGGGCCTGTTGCAACAGGACAAGGGGGAATGGCTTTAAACTAAAGGGGGGTAGATTTAGACTAGATCTAAGGAAGAAATTTTTTACGCTGAGGGTGGTGAAACACTGGGACAGGTTGCCCAGAGAGGTGGTGGATGCCCCATCCCTGGAAACATTCAAGGTCAGGTTGGAGGGGGCTCTGAGCAACCTGATCTAGTTGAAGATGTCCCTGCCCACGGCAGGGGGCGTTGGTCTAGATGACCTTTCGTGGTCCCTTCCAACCCAAACTATTCTATGATTCTATGATATACACACCGCTCGGGAATACTGGCTGTTGTGTCTTTGTCAGAGATCTCACAAACTATTTAAGGAAATACTACAGCCGCACAGTACTTATTTCTACCTAGCACAACACAAATAAAGCACAGACTTCCACTCAAGTAGGGAGGAGGGTCTCTCCCTGCTTGAGGGGAAAATAACTCCTAGAGAGGGTAATTTAGATGGTCTCTGAGTTAGGCTCCTGCTATGAATTGATGGCTCCAAAAAAAAAGGCTGACAAGACAGAATGCTTAGGCAGAGCAGATCCCCAGTTTCCACTAACAACACAATTATCTGTTACCCCACAATGCCTACCATTAGTCTTCTAAATTCACCTCCACAGCCCACCAGTCACTTCCATGCCAAGACAAGCATTTTACAAGCTGAACATCTCCCCAGGATGCTGTGGCAACCATATATTGATCTCCCATTTGCAAATGGGGGAGCCTGTTTTTTCCCTTTCCTTAGGGAAATGCTGAGCTGTCCAATCTCCCACTTAGGACCCTGTTCCCAGGGAGAGTAACTGGTGTTCCCACACAGGCCTCTGGAACTGAAAGTGCACCACAACCCTCACACTCAAGCCATGTTGTCCCAGCTGAGAACAGGCTCAGCGGAGCCCCAAACTATGCTATATCGTCAGTAACTTTCCAGAAGTCTGGCCTGGAAATGAATTTCAAGCCATGTTGTTCAAGATGAGGATCTGAGTGATAAAATTGAGTTTTCTATCTGTCCTGCTGTAAAAGGGTGGTTTTTTACTGGATTTGGCTGATAGCCAAGAAGGGTAACATACCAGTGTCCTCAGGATAAGGTGCCTCATTCCCCTTGACTGGGGTGATCAGTTACCCAAAGTGCTGGTTAGTAATCCCAGCCAGAACCCTCTTTCTTGTTGACCCTACTTAGCAACTTGCCTTGGCAGCAATTACTTTGGGCAAATCTACTGCAATATTACACTGAAGAGTGGGGGACGTGTAGTGTGGCGGTGCAGGAGAATATTTCTTTGCCCATCAAGAGTTTCCAGTATTTAAGAAGGCATTTTTCCCCTCTGGCTGGGAAGGAAATAACCTTCTTCATAGCAGCCCGTATGGTGCTGTGTCAAAACATTGTGACTAAAGCAGTATTGATAACACACCAGTGTTTTGGCTATTTCTAAACAGTGCTTGCACAGTGCTGAGGCTTTCTCTTTTTCCCATTCTGCCCATCCAGTGAGTAGGCTGGAAGTGGTCAAGAAGTTGAAGGTGATGCAACCAGGACAGCTGACCCCAGCTGACGAAAGGGATCTCCCATACCATATCACATCATGCTCAGCAATAAAAGCTCAGTTGTGGACAGTTGTGGTTATGGCACTTGTCTTCTCAATTAACAGATCAGCATACTGAGGCCCAGCTTTCCAGGAAGTAGCTAAACATTTGCCAGATGATGGAAAATATTGAATAAATTCCTTATTTTGCTTTGTCTGTGCATGCAGTTTTCAATTTCCCTATTAAACTGTCTTTATATCAATCCACAAGTGTTCTCACCTTCCTTCTGTTTTCTGCCCATTCTGTGGGATAAGGGAGTGAGTGAGCAGCTGTGTGGGTGCTTGGCTGCTGGCTGGCTTCAACCCACAACAGCCTCCCAGCAATTTTAAGACTTCCATGAAAAAGAAGTTTAGTGGCAAATACAGATTCCCCCCCAAATTTTTTTTTTTTTTAAATAATAAAACACACTTACTTTTTACCCTACATTAAATATTAATAGTCTCTATCTTGTTATTTCCCCTGCAAATTGATATCAACTAGCTGCATGGAAACTCCTTTCAGCTTTCTACAAACTCCCTCTAGCACCCTACAGATTTTCCTCCAGTCTCTGACTGGAACTGGGCAGCTTTGGTCACATTAATACAAAGTCATTATCAACACACACACAGATAATATACATACATATATACATAAACACAATGGCTCATCTAGAAGGGAAATTTCACAGAGACATACAGATTAAGCTCATATCTATCACATCTACAGAAAGATAAAATAACAGTTTCATATATCTAATAAATATTTAAGTTTAATTACAGGATCCTAATTACTTTTCTTCTTACACACAATAGCTACTAATTCTATAGGTTAGTTATAAGCCAGCCTCTTGTCCACCAGTGCATTTCCCCAACAATCTGTTTTCACATCTTCCTTCTCTACGCCCACTCCCTCCCCTACCTGCCTTTTAGTCCTAGACCATGATCATCCTTCTGAGACTATGACAAGAAATGGCCTTATCAAGTCTCCCACAGTTTATCAGTTTTGTTATGCTTTGCCAGACTTCACTGACTCTCTCATTTGGAGATTTACACGAACACAGTAATCAAGTGTGCACACAAGCGTGTTAAAGCTGAAAATGCACACAACAGGATTTGGAGCAACTCAGGCTGCCATAGTACCGGAACAGCTCTATAGCCACAGAGATGTGCACACCACTGCTTTTCTCCTTCCTCTCCAAAAAGCTTCAGTGTTTAAATTGTGTATGTGAGTGATGTGTTACCTTATTCAGTACCAGCAATGAACTTTTCTATGGTTTGGTTTTGTTGTTAGCTAAAGACCACTGCACAATTGGATAAAAGTACAAATAGCATCCAAGAACAACCCTGGTTGTAAAGGTCAGTTTGCTGCCTTTTCCATTTTCCCCAGATGCAGGCCAGCTGCTTTTGTGAAAGAGGGAAAGAGTTTAAACAACAAAATTCAAAGAAGCAGAGCAAATAGGCAGGTGGGGGGCCAGAAAACAGGACTGCAACTGTGACCTGAACGTTACAGCTACACTAAGGTGCAACACTGCTCCCAGCATACAGACAGAAACATGTCTCAGTCCATACACTTGGCCATCATGCATGCTTCTCTTCTGCATCCTACCATCCACTTCTGCACTTACCACCTCCAATAACATCATATTCCCACCTTATTTGTCCTCATTTTTTTTGCTATTAACATACCAGCCCTACGTGATCCAGTCATCCCCTTGCTTCTCTCATGAGGACATATCCAAATGCCATCTCTATATCATAGGATCATAGAATCATAGAATAGTCTGGGTTGGAAGGGACCACGAAAGGTCATCTAGCCCAACGCCCCCTGCCGTGGGCAGGGACATCTTCAACTAGATCAGGTTGCTCAGAGCCCCCTCCAACCTGACCTTGAATGTTTCCAGGGATGGGGCATCCACCACCTCTCTGGGCAACCTGTCCCAGTGTTTCACCACCCTCAGCGTAAAAAACTTCTTCCTTAGATCTAGTCTAAATCTACCCCCCTTTAGTTTAAAGCCATTCCCCCTTGTCCTGTTGCAACAGGCCCTGCTAAAAAGTTTGCCGCCATCTTGTTTATAAGCCCCCTTTAGGTACTGATAGGCTGCAATAAGGTCTCCCCGGAGCCTTCTCTTCTCTAGGCTGAACAACCCCAACTCTCTCAGCCTTTCCTCATAGGAGAGGTGTTCCATCCCCCTGACCATTTTCATGGCCCTCTTCTGGACCCGCTCCAACAGGTCTGTGTCTTTCTTATGCTGAGGGCTCCAGAGCTGGACGCAGTACTCCAGGTGAACTACTCTCACCAGAGCAGAGTAGAGGGGCGGAATCACCTCCCTCGACCTGCTGGCCACGCTTCTTTGGATGCAGCCCAGGATACGATTGGCCTTCTGGGCTGCGAGCGCACATTGCTGGCTCACGTCCAGCTTTTCATCCACCAGTACCCCCAAGTCTTTCTCGGCAGGGCTGCTCTCAATCCCTTCATCCCTCAGCCTGGATTGATACAGGGGGTTGCCCCGACCCAGGTGCAGGACCTTGCACTTGGCCTTGTTAAACCTCATGAGGTTCACACAGGCCCACTTCTCGAGCTTGTCCAAGTCGCTCTGGATGGCATCCCGTCCCTCTGGTGTGTCGACCACACCACTCAGCTTGGTGTCATCTGCAAACTTGCTGAGGGTGCACTCGATCCCACTATGTCATTGATGAAGATATTAAACTGTACTGATCCCAATACGGACCCCTGCGGGATGCCACTCGTCACCAATCTCCATCTGGACATTGAGCCGTTGACCACTACCCTCTGGATGTGACCATCTAACCAATTCCTCACCCACCAGACAGTCCACCCATCAAATCCATACCTCTCCAGTTTAGAGAGAAGGATGTTGTGGGGGACCGTGTCAAAGGCCTTACAGAGGTCCAGATAGATGACATCTGTAGCCCTTCCTGTGTCCACTGATGTAGTCACGCCATCATAGAAGGCCACTAGGTTAGTCAGGCAGGACTTGCCCTTGGTGAAGCCATGCTGGCTGTCTTGAATCACCTCCCTGTCCTCCATGTGCCTTAGCGTAGCTTCCAGGAGGATCTGTTCCATGATCTTCCCAGGCACAGACATGAGATTGACTGGCCTGTAGTTCCCCAGGTCTTCCTTTTTTCCCTTTTTAAAAATGGGGGTTATGTTTCCCCTTTTCCAGTCAGTGGGAACTTCAGTGGACTGCCACAATAACCACTTCCTCACCTCAAGTGAAGGAAAACCAGAAAAATGTTCATCCTGAGCTGGACAGGTGTCAGGCAAGACCCACTGTCCCATCTTTGATGGGGCCAACAGCAGGTGACTGGAAAAAATTAAGAACAAGGCAAGCCTGTAGTAATACTTCCGCAAGGTACTCCGCTCGCTTCCAGGAATTTGCACATGAGAGATTTCCTAGTCTTTGCCTCTTCCCCTCACCCCATGCCTGCCCAGCCCTCATTTCTCTTACACCATGAGCTCTGTACAGATGTCCCTGGAAGAGTCATTTGCTCTGCAAACCTTTCACAGCCTCTTCATACATAATTCCCTCCTTGTAGTTAGGTCTTCAGGCCCCATCACACCTTTTCACAGCAGGGTCCTGAGCTGATTTTCTCTTCATTTTACTGTTACTAGGCTCTTTGTGCTCTCTCAGCTCTTCTTTCCCTTACCATCCTTTGCCTGTTCTTCTGGATGAGCTGATACAGCTTCAGGATTGTCTTTCACCTCTCCCTTCACGACACCTAACAACAAATGCTGTCCAAACTCAGCATGGAATAACGTTGGCACTGACAGCAGGGACATGGATGTGTGCACTCAAGTGACACCCTTGTCTACCTGAGAGAGGTGTGTGGTATTTCAGAGAATGGCTCAAACTGTGTCCTATGGGTAGAGCAAGCAAAGTCTCATGGGATGGCTTTCCTTGAGAGAGCTCCAAACCACATGTGTTGAGTCAGGAAGTTTGGACCCTGGGACTAGGCAAAAGGTAACCTGAAGTAAATCCCATAAGGTACGTGTAATGGGGATGTGAAAACCCTCAGGGTTTACTGCTTCAGTTCATCCATTTACTTCTGTCATGCCCAAGGCAAACACAACCAAGAGTCAGTGATATTATTAGCATAAGTAGGGCCATTCCCAGGCTCAGATGTTGGGAGTATTAAATTCCAAGTCAGGCATATAAGCTTTAAAGATACAATCATAATGGATCTGATTCAAAGCCCTGACTTTGGGACTATGTCCATTCAGGACAAGAGGCATAATACTGATTGTATATAAAAAGACAGTAATTTTATTTATTGCATACTGTAGAAATTGTTTGTCAATCCAGTGATGTGTTCATTGCTGAAGGACCCCTGTATTTCTATTTGTCTCTCTGATTTAACTAGACATGGCATACAAGATCAGAATAGCTCTGTTAACGCTACTGCCTTACAAGACCACCGACAGTATTCAACAGATGTGGAAATATTCAACATTTTCACTCTTCCATAAGAAGTCATGATGGTATTACATAGGGCATATCTGTTACACAGTAATCAAAAAAATTAACTAAGACACAAGAAATGTATTTTAGTTAAGTTGAATAACAAAACTCAAAGCCTACTGTAATTTCAAAATTAATATCATATATGATTAATGCAAGTCAGTGTTACATATATTATTTTTTATAATAGTTTTTTTTAAAAAAAAACGTAATTTGAAATAATTTCTAACAACACTGAGGGGCTCTTGCTTGGACAGACTTGACGTGCACTCTGAATATACTTCTCTCTCCCCATGGGACATGGTGACGATTTCTCTCACCCTGTGAATTCCCCTTAAGTGTGATTTTTTTGATGGTAAACATTGGAAGATACTAGTGAAATCAGGGAAAAGAAAACCCAAAACAAACTCCTCAGTGTACAGTAAAGAAAGCCTGAAAGCAGTACTAATTTTCATAAAGAGAGAAAACAATGATCAATTATTTTCTTGAAGAGTAAGATCTGGAAGTTCGTGAGTATTAAACACCAAGGAATTCTGCTTCTCCTTTATAAGGACCTGGCCCTGACATCACACCTGTGACAGGTTCACCCAGGAAGATACCCTGACCAGACTCTCCATTGCCTGTCCCAGAGCAGTCACTCACTCTGGCACAAATGGAGCAGAGGCAAGGGCAACAGAGAACTAAGCTTAGCTACAGTGTGAGAAGCAAAAGACTTGCACACATAGAGCCATGAAAGGAGCTGCTGAAAGTCAAAAGGCCTGAGTGAAGCTATGTGTGATTGCCTTCTGGTAACCTGCATATTATTGGCTGAAAAGCCACCCATGCAGCAAGGAAAAGTGTCAGGGATACGCGTCAGATAGGTCTCCTGGTCCCACAGCATCTCACAGGCCAGATGATATGCCCTGTGACAGAAGGAGCATTTCTTTCCTCCTGGTCTCTTCACAAAAAGAGAAATTCCACCTTTTTCAGCCAAACAAGCTTTGTTATGGGGGCTGCGTCTGGAACAAAAGCAGTGATAGCCTGACCAATTTTACAGGAATGAGAGCCAGAAGTTACCAGAGGGATATACAGAGGGATATACAGCAAGGCCAGCGCAGGGGGCTGAGCTGCCTGAAGCAGGGCAATGAGCTAAGCCTCTAACAGTCCCTGCAGAAACCTTAAGAACCAACAGACCAATACGGGACCACCAGCATACAAAACCCCGTAGCACTCTGAGCTTTCATTAGCCAAATATCCTTCTAACTCCTCCTGTGAAAGAGGCAGAAAAAAGCAGACAATATCTTGTTTCAAAGCAAGTTTATTTATTTTTCCCCCCTCAAGGCCAACAATATTAGTGAAGGACCATTTTTTGCTGCTCCACTTTTCCTTTGGTTAGTATCTAGCAAGCAGTCTTGAAAACAAGGTTATTTATTTAGGAACCTAACTTCAAGCCAGTGTGTGCGAGATGCATCCTAGTCTTTTCTCCGCTTCTGTGAACAGAATAAGACAAGCAACCATGTATGGTGGTGTGCTATAGTCATTTACAAAAGCAGATCGTCTCACAGCCTATGCTGTTGGTAGCACTGTCATCACACCCCTCTTCCAGCAGACTGTATCTCAGCTGGAAATGTCTGGAAAAGAGATAGGTGGAGGGTGAAGGCAGAAAACCCAAGAAATACTCATGCTGTGTTTATATCATCTCAGTTTTCCCTCTCTATAAATGGCAGTGAGAGATACTTAAATTTTTGTGCAGCAAACAAATCACCTTAACTGAACATGGTTTTCATTTGAAAACAAGCTGTGGAGCTTAAGGCTGAAGTCCTCCAGAGAAAATGGCCCTATGATTTATATCAGTGCTGTAAGAACTAGAAGCAATTTGCAAGGTTGCACATGAATAATGCAGGGTGAGAACAGCACAGGATGAAACCATTGAAAGAAAGTAAATGAAGTCCCCTTAATACTGGTACATATAGAGGAAAGTACTTTAATTTGAATTATTTACCAGTACTGGTGATACTGCAGAACCACCTCAGATCAGCAAGTATTTCAAGTCCTGGGACAGCTCTGATACCACCAATTCCATAAAAATCCCTTCCTCCCCCAAAAGACATTAAAGCCTATGAATATGCAAAACAACATGGTAACGCATGGAATGGTATGTAAACTCTGTAACATGCAGCATCAAGCTTACTGAGCTGAAGCTCTGATGCAAAGCCTAATCCAGTTCAAGGGATGCCAGCAGAAATTTCCTTATGTGAACCTACTTAAAAAAAAAATCAAATAGCAACATAGGGACAATTTCCAGTAGTGTAATAGAATCATAGAATCATTGAGGGTGCTACAGAAGGACCCCTGATTCAAGCATATTTTCAGCGTTACTATGTTGGACTACATTTTTCCACTCCAAGTAAATTTACTTTAAAAAAAAAATTCAAGTGTCAGATATTTTGGCAGGAAGTATGAGCACTAAAGCAAAATTAAATGTGTGGACTAGATAGGTCAGTGAATTGTAATAGACTATGAAGCCTTTCATCTTTGGGTGTTTGGTTGAAATTCAGATAGGGTTATTAGTTAGGGGAAGTCATTATCATCCAACTGCTTTTTGAGGACTGTGCTGGGGGAAGAGGGGTGCTGGTAGCTCCATTCAAAGTCCCAGTGAGCAGTTGTCTATTCAATCACAACCTGTCCTAATTACCTCACTGTCAAAGCAACATAGGAGACGGGAGATAGACACCTTGTTTAAACATTAGTTTATCTTGGCTTAAGCAGTGAGGTACTTTAAAAGGAAAAAAAAAGTTCATGTGCAATATCTGGGCTGTACCTGCAAGAATACCTCAGCTCATATCTATTCCTTGGGCATAATTATTCTTTTTCTTCAAAAAGAAGTGTCAGATATTTTGGCAGGAAGTATGAGCACTAAAGCAGTGCTCAAAGTTTCTTCAAAAAGAAGAAAAAGAAAGGAAACTAACTGCTAATGAGGAGAGAGATTTGTAGAAGTGAACCAAGCCCCACAGCCCTGGCTGGGTGTGTGGTCATACAGACAGATAACTTAATACAGCTGAAGGGTCCCTTCCCCAACTGCTTCAACTGCTTCCAGGCAGACTCAGTTGATTCCACACAACATTCACAAGTGTGGGTGGTGAATGTGTTCCTGAAGCAGATCCACACAAAAACTATCACCTATGCTGAAAAGGTGTCTCAGCCCTCAGGCAGATCTGAATGTAGTGCAGGTTCATGGCTGCTCAGACTTAGATCAACATCAGTGGCTGGTACAAGGAGTAACTCCTGGTGGTGGGAGAAACGTAAAGCAAGTGAGAACTTCCTAAAGCATTCCACATCTTAAAAACTCCTTGTCGTGGTTTAACCCCAGTAGGCAGCTAAGCCCCACACAGCCACTTGTTTACTCCCCCAACATGCCAGGATAGGGATTTGACTTTAGGCCATGCTTTTCCGAGCGACACACAAGAGCAGCGAATTTTCAAAATGGATTTATTGGTCTAACAGCCACTCACTGCTCCCTGCAATGCTGTAGAAATTTTGGACAGTTCCCTTTGAGGGGTCTGACTACTGTTACAGTGGGATTCAGCTTGGAAACATTTTCTTCAAAACTAAAAATCACAAGATGACATTCAAAACTGATTTCAGACCACTCACACAGCAGAGTTGCACAGCTTCAGTGACATCTCTTTCTAACCTAGTATAGCTATCTTAGTACAAATTTGCATTTAGATGTGACCATTTACTCTCTCCAGATCAGTTATAAAGGACAGTTTGATGCAACTTGTTTTGTTTGTTCCCCGACTAACCAGAAGAGCTCATTTCTTGAGCTCCTTCAAAAAAACCCAACCCTAAACTCACTATAAAGTCCAACTTTTATTAGCTAGAGTAATAGCTCTGATTCATCATTGTTTTATTCACATTTTACATCCATGTAGCTTCCATTAAATTAGTGGTGCTGTGTCACTCTGCAGCAAAGGTGACTGAAATGGCAACTCAGATCTAAGAAATCTAACAGAATCAAGTTACCAGGGCTCCCAGTGATCTACTGCATCATTTTGCCTGTCCTGTCATGTTGCAGTCTGATGCATAGCAATGTGACCACAGTACAGTCACATGACGTTAACAATCAAGATGTTTATCTACAACTGCCCCCTCAAGTCCTTTAGAAAAACTTATTAGGAATAATTATTTTCTTTTTTTTTTTTTAATCCACAAAGTCGAGGGGTATTTTTGGGAAATACGGTCATGATGCAGCTATTTTAAGCAAAACACATTTGTATAATTATGCTGTACCTTTAATACACAATCCAAAGTTATCTTTCCTTTAAGGAAAGGATTTCGTTTGAATGTAATTACATTTATACTCTGAAACAGTGCTATTCTCTGCTGAATAATTTCTAAATAAGGTCACATTTTGGCTAACCACTCTAAATGAGCACCTGGCCAGTCCTAACACTTATACACAGCTACCTTCTGTAGGGTTTCTAGGTTGCAACTTTTCTTGCTTATCAAGAGGTGCCAGGAGTGACCATAAACCACCAAGCTTGCCAGTTGCTCCAGTTATGCTGGAAACTATTTATCAGGGCTGTTGACATAGTAAGCAAAACATTCCCTGAGCACTAGAGAAGGTATTTCTTACTGGGCTATAGGTTTTCTCATGGATCCGAGCAGATCACCACAGAAATCAAACATCATTTTCAAGTATTTTGCCTTGTATGGAAGCAAACAAGTGAGATCCCTTAAGTAGCCTATGGACTGGCATCATTTGATATTACAATATTAGAAGGCCAGATACAGCCTGGTGTGATGGTGATAGAGAAGGAGCACAGTGAGAGCTACATCACTACATGGATATTGCTTTTGCACAAAAATGTGTGTTTAGGGGAAAGCTTGGGCTCTTCTTTGGTCCCAGTAAGGACATGACTGGCAAGTAAATTGTGCAGAACAAGATTATTCTCACCATCATCAAACACAGCTACAGACTTTTAAATATCTGAGCACTGCTTTTGCCAGAATCAGGAACTCCATGCAGTCATCCCAGTGAAAGAAGAGAGGCCATTCTGCTCCTCAGCATGGAATATGTAAGCAGGGTAGCTGGGATGAAATGGTGCTCATATTACCTTCCAGATTTCCAGACATAGCAAGCTGGGGCGTTTTTATTCCAATTTCCATTAGCTGAAGATGTATTGGAAAGATTCTGCTGTATTTTAATTCTTAGAGTCAACACACAAAAAAGAATGTCATGCACCTTCTGCACTGCCTTTTCATGCAGTTGTCTATTGAAATCTGCTTAGAGAAATAGAAGGTCATAGTCTGCGCAACCACCTCATGAGAGATGAGTTGAATGTGGGGAAGAGCCGATCAGAGCAAGAACAGCAGCAGAGAATCCCCAAACAACTTTAATTTTTTTTTCTTTTTCTGCAGATATTGTTTTATTGTCTAATAGTAGCCCAGCGAGGCAGCCCACTCAATTCCATACCACACTGATCATTTGCAGATTATATATTTTAATAGGAGGCAGCCACTGCATCTGGAACTAGTCAAGTAGTCTGAACATTTACTTGAATCTGTCATATAACAGTCAAAGTTAAATCAACATGCATTTGTGTGTTGTCCTCCTTGGGGAGGCTGCAGGAGTGCAGGCAGAGTAGTTATCAAAGGGAACAGGAAAAAGCACAGTCTCTGGTAGCATTAGTTACTGTCTGTTGGCAAGCAGAAGAGAATGGCAAATGTTGTGAGTCCTCCTCAGTGAAAAGCTTCCAGTTTACACTGATTCCCCATGTGATAGCAAGCGTTACAAAACCTGTGCCAGAGAGGTAAAGGGAGACAATAGCTGGTTTTGCCCTTGTGCAAGTTGGAGGCAGGGTGGGTGAAGGCTGAGCTCAGATTCTCCCAAGCCTGTAACTCCTCAAATACTTTAAGTACCTGGATCTCAAAGACAAGCCTGAGGCCACAGAGGACGTTTGGGTCAAACCTAGAAAGTTAGGCTGCATTCCCAGACTCCTCCATCAGTGCTGGAGCCACTGGACCGCAGTTTGCAAGAGCTGCTCAAAATAAGCAACATGGAAACATGCCTGGCTGTTACTACTGCAGAGCTGCTATGCATGGGAGGCACAGCCACAAGTATCAGTGTGTTTGAGATATCCTCCTCATGGGTGCATCAGTTGTACCTGCAACAACAGGCACACCAGGCTCCCACATCAGGATAGTGATATGCTTGGTTCTTTTAATGCCTGGCCTCTTCTACATCAACTGTAGGAGGACATAGCCTATTCCCCACATCTCAGATTGGCAGAGCTATCTGAGCACATGGACCCTTGCTGCAAAGTGTAGCATATAGGCTCAGCTGATGTGATGGGGACACTTCAACATGAAAAAGTCATACAATGACAAAGAGGAAGGAGGAAGCTGGGAACACATTCTGTGCCTTGGGGGACACATGCAAAGAAATGTGTTGGTTTTTTTCCCCTGTTGCATTATTCAGCAGCTGTTTTCATACACTTGGTTACCTTTCAGTTTGGCTTTCTTCTGCAGGCTGGCATCCCGCAAGGCAGTACACTTCTTACTGCAGTGCAGCATCATCTCTGCTCCCATTTAACAGCCCATGTGCTAGGTGCAGCTGGTTTACAAGTCATCTGGCATCAGAGTCCTACAAATACTATTGCTTTATTGTCAGAAAAGTGCTTTGAATAACACTAGTGGTGACGGACAGCTGTTCCATAAAGAAAAAAACTGCATCAAACCTAATTAATTACTTAAACATTGGGTAACTTTTTTGAAAAAAAAAAAAAAAAAGGCAAAAATTTCCTGTTTTGATGACAGATTTATGGTCATTTTCTGTGTGCCAGTTGAGCGTCAAAGTCTCCAAAACACTTTCACATCAATTAGTCTTCTATGCTGCCTTAAAACAACATGCTGTGAAGTAGGCAGGCAATGTAAAGAGACAGCATCAAAGTCAGTGTGTTATAGTATTACAGCCAGGTAACAGTAACTGATGGTTGAATATGTATTTGCTACACCTTCAAAGAATACATATCCAGAAATGTGATCTTCCAAATAGGCAACATTTCATGTACACTAAGTGGCATTACTTTTGGCAAGATATACTTGAGTACAGGTCCACTTCTAAAACCATTATTCACAAGCACAGTTCAGTTAATAGGATAGGAAGTGGAGAGGAGGGAAATAAAACCTTCATTAGCTGGAATGATACAGCCTCTCTAACAGTTATACCTTCTGAGGCTTTCTCTGGGTTTCCTTAAAGTCCTATCTGAGTTTGCCTGTGACTATGCTAATTAGCAAGGAAGACAAATGTGGAAACACAATAGAAATTCATTTTACTTCATACTCAGATCTCTTATATGCTAGGTTTGGTACAGCCTGTATCTGTCCAAGAATACCCAAATGAATGCGCACCTAAGGGTTGGAGTCAGGTGTAAAGTAAAACCTACGCTTCTTTAACTGATCCCTTACAGAAGCAATGAATGGAGCAAGCGTGGGATTTAACCCCAAACACAAGAGTCTTCCCAGCCTGACTATATGGCTCATTCAACAGTGCAGGTAGGCAGAACTGAGAATCTAGCCCTTAAAAATATGGAGAATTCAGTAATAAAGTTACAAATATTGAGCAGTGTTTTCTAAAGAGAGAACAGTAACTAGTAAAGCAGCTTTTAATGCCCATTAGAAAGCTGTTTGATACAGAAAGGTATCTAACTTCCTTCCCTAATTCCTCCAATGAACAGTGTAAGATGACATTATCCAGCCTACTGAGCAGAGTTTTCCCCAGTGGCCAGGGCTTATTTTGACTTAGAGAGGCCTGGGATGATTTTATTCAAGTTGCTGTTTTAGAAGCAGTCTGCCAAATACAACAGTCTGAGCTTCAGGACTCATTCAAGCACAGTATAGTGACAAAGCAAAAACCAGAGCAAATCTACAATTTATTGCATGTTTTTACTCTCACCCCAGGTTATTCAGCAAGACAGCATTTGATTGTATAAAGCCATGGTATCAATCTAAGGTTATTATACAATTCAGTCAGCAACACTCCTAAAAAACAACCCAAAGACAAAACAAATCCTTCTGGACTATACTTGCGTACAGCAATGAAAAATATTTATCATCTGATATCCGGACAGTTCAGAAACAACGTAAGTCAAAACTGTAAAACACAGTAGAGTGAAGTTAAGCTTTTAAATCTGTATATAGTAGAGTTGCTTCAAAAGTTTTTCATCAAAAATAACTTCTGTTCAAAATGTCACCTTAAAGCAGCCCTTTCTCCTCTTAAAACTAAGCATTTATGAATGATTCTCATTCATGGGGAAAAAAGCATGTTTTCCCAAACAGCTCTAGAATAGAATCCCAGTTTTATTTATTTATTTATTTATTTATTTATTTATTTATTTATTTATTTATTTATTTATTTATTTATTTATTTATTTATTTATTTATTTATTTATTTATTTATTTATTTATTTATTTATTTATTTATTTATTTATTTATTTATTTATTTATTTATTTATTTATTTATTTATTTATTTATTTATTTATTTATTTATTTATTTATTTATTTATTTATTTATTTATTTATTTATTTATTTATTTATTTATTTATTTATTTATTTATTTATTTATTTATTTATTTATTTATTTATTTATTTATTTATTTATTTATTTATTTATTTATTTATTTATTTATTTATTTATTTATTTATTTATTTATTTATTTATTTATTTATTTTTAATTTCTTAAGACAATGGTGCATCACCTGTATTCTCATTAATCCATGATTCTTTGCCTAACACTGAGAGTTCAAAAAAAGTGGTCTCAACCAGCAACTCCTGCTGTAGTTAACTAGGTCTGAGAGCACAGCAGAATTTTGCACAAAAATCAGTCCAGGCTCATTTAGAACTTGCAGGCAGTTAAAGGATTTAACCTTATTTGCTCACTGAATGAATAATAACGATAGACGTGAGCTCTGACCACGATCCAACAATCAGCAAGTACAGGCATTTCTTAGGGGGAAAAAAAATAGTACATTCTAGAATTAAGGCTTTTTGCAAGCACCACTTTCCAAGTAACTATGTAAAATCTATGTATGCTGAGAGACTCATGGTTAAAAAAAGTGAAATTTTTTTCTTTGCCAGTTAATGCCAGAATCACAGGCAAAAAAATACTGAGAAGCACCACCGTCTTTACACCTGCAAAGCAAGTAAATCTTAATGTAGATTTGGCATCTAGCTATTTCACACACCACTATTAGTATTATTATTTATCTTACAACAGTGCTCTGGGGACTGGCTCTCTCCTCCTGCTGTACTACAGCAATTAGTAGTTGCTGATGCATTTAAGCTAACAGCCCTCAGGCTCACAGGAGCAAGGGCTAACTGATGGGTATTTCCAGTGAGGCAGTCCTCACTTTGTGATCTTGCTGCTCTGCTAAATAAAATATCCTTCACACCTGACCTCAGAATAGGTCTAAAGGTTAGTGACACATTTATTCTGGAGTTTCTCTAAGGAAGGTGATGGGGTAAGAACCAGTGCTGGGCTGTGTGACAGGCATGAATTTTAAAGCAATCGTCCATGCTTGTAAGGCTCTTTCAAGACGCTAAGTAAGTTCACTGCTGCTACCACATCTGTAAGAAGTGTATTTACTACTCTAGTTGCAAGCTGGCTTATGTTTTAACCTCTAGAAGGTAACGTGCTAAAGCATGCTTGCCAACCATTGTACACGGCAGACTGCAGTAAGGTCTCATCTCGCCGATAGGAGTATGTCTCTTTAATGACTGGGACAACTCCCGGCATTTACATAGATGATATGTTGCTATACGTATTCCAAATGCTTTTTATTTATGGCTCAACTTTCTGAATGGTTCATGCAAATGCCTACCTTCATTCACCATAATAAAATCCAGACATGCATATCATTAAAATCCCTATAGAAAGGGCATTAACATCACTGCAAAAAAAAAAAAAAATAGCACTCAAATCACAATGTAAAACATAATGAAAGCTTCGCTGCACATCAACAGAAATGCAGTAGTGATGATCACAGCTTTGTGTAACATCATTCACAAGTGGCCCTTGCCTACAGGGCTGGAGCACAGGGCATCCTTCCTTCTTTGCTCTATGCAGCCATTGCACTTCAGCCTCCCCAGCTGTTCTGTGCAGTATTGTGATCCAGGCTGCTACTTCCCAGACTCCCACCCTTCTGTAAGACTCTTCCTTCCTCTCTCAAAGGTCATGCAGAACCAACAAGCAGCTATTACACGAGGTAAAAGAATATTACTTTACCAGCTTTCTTGCACAGTTCTTCCATTTGTCTTTCTACCTTCCAATGCAACAAGACTTGTGATGGTATAACCTAACAGGAGCCCTAGGAACACTTTTACTTGGTGAACACCTTCAGTTGATGTTTCACAATGCTTATCCTGCTCACCTGCCCCTTCCGTGTTGTCTGACACACAGATCCAGCAGCAGCACATGGTAAGTGCACCATCAGTGAGAGGATGACGCTTGTGAAGTTGTTGCAAACCAGTTTATTCAATAGGGAAAATGCTTGACATCTTCAAGCTTAGACACATGGCAAGAAGAACCACATGTAAACAAGAAAGCAGCAAGTCAACAGGGGGGGCCATGTGGCAAGCAGAGTTTGGAGGACCTTGGTGTCAAACTTGTCTTTAAGTGAGAAACCAAAATACCAAGTCATAATGAAAGGGAGAGATGTCATTCATCCATATTTAAAATTTGGAGGAGGGGGTTACAATTTGTGTTATTTTGATTAGAGATGAATGACCACTGCCTGGATTGGTCTGCAGTAAAGCAGACTTTACAGGTGAACAGACTTTCATAAAAATCTGAGACTATTTCTAGATGACTAAACTGAAAGACAACTCCAGTTTTTTTGGTGTGGTTTTTTTTATTTTTTCTTTTCTTCTTTTTTTTCTCTTAACAGTCAATACTATAGCAATACTTGCTTTCAGCAGGCCCAAGGGAACAGTCTTGTGCTTTAGGTGAAGTTAAAATGACACTGCTGGGAAAAATTACACTTTATTAATATATATCCTACTAAATTGTCTTTAACATAGTTACCAAAGTTATTTAAGAGAAACTTCAGTGCTAGTTTGTGATGATAAAAAGCGCTACAAGAAAAAGAAGACCCAAAACTTCTGTATGCAGGACCCATATCTCTCTTGACAAAGACATTTAAAGAAATCGATTCTAATTTCTTTCTGAAGCCCATACTTCAGCAAAGGAGCACAAAGCCACAGATTCAGTTTTCTTCTTTGTATTACAGTATTATATATACTGTCCCTGATGCACTTATTTATTGTGGTTTGAAGAAAGGGCAGAAGATAGAATGAATTCTGATAGACTGAGAGACAAATTTTTCCCAGGGATATACACATGCACAGTTCCTACTGGAGTCTACTGAACTGCTGTTCACTTAATGAAGTCAGCTAAGGCAGCATCGTTTGGCAACTAATCTATAAGGCTTGGTATGCAGACAACAGCCCTGAGAACATACACAGATATACATTCTCAATTGTCCATCTTTCATCACACAGCACTGTGCAAAAATTATATTCTGCATGTTTGTAAGGGACTACTGAAGTTGGAAACATAATCTCTAGTGACATGCATATGTAAAACTCCCACAGCAGCAAAAATTTCACTCCCCCTGTATTTAGATACATTTAAATTTTTGACTGTGTTTTATTAGAGCTTGGTCTTTACCCTTCTCCTTTCCCAGAAGGAAAAAAAAAAAAAAAAAAGGCAAAACCTACCCAATTTCTCCTTCAGATTTGGTTTAGCCTTCAGTTGGAGTCAGAGCCTAAATAAGGGGACAGGGTAGGATTTTGATCCTTCAAAGCATAGAGGTCCCATGAATTCTGTTCTGTTGCAAGACTTTCATGTTAGGATGGAATAAACTGAACAGGAACAACTGCCACAAGTGGAGGATTGCACTAGAGTTAGGTAAAGGGGGAAGTCTCACAAAAAGATACAAATGGTGATACTGGCAAACACCATTGGGAATGTCTTCTGTAGTCCTCTAGAATCCTTTCCACTCAGTGGAGATAAACTGGTACTTCCAGAGTTAGAGTCAGATGACTTGTTTTAGATGACCACCCTAGGATGACATGCATGTGCTTGCCCTTTCAGTGGGCTCTGCAGTGCTCCCATTTGAGCACCTACATTCCTTTTTGTAGAAGACTTTATGCCACAGGAGCAACCCAGGAGATTCTGCCTTGGATTCATTTAAAGGAGCAGCTTCACTATCGCCTGCATGCAACACACGACGTTGGGAAGATGCTTTAATTTGAAGACATGTTCAAAGGCTTTGCAGAAAGAGGCTGCCTCCGCCAGTTTTCCTGTGGGATAACTGAAGCACAGAGTAAAGATGAGGTACCCAGGTACTTGGTAGGACAGTAGTAAGGCCAGGAATTGATCTCAGCTCCCCTGAAATCTAGTGCTCCTTCTATTAGTTCTCATGCCTCTTCAGGAGTATGCAGTTTCTCTAGTTAAGAGCTTCAAACAAGCCACTGACCTCTCATATCAAGACCCTGGGGAATGTAAGACAAGACAACCACATGGTATTGCCACAATTACCAGAAATATCTGGTTAGCAAGTACACGTTTTTAAAACAAACATAAAGGATATTCCCTCACTCTTGGCAAGATCTACGCTTACCTTCAGTGCCTTCCACCTGAGTCCCAAAGAAGCTCCCTCCATCACACAAATTACACTGTGCCACATGGTATTGCATTTTAATTATGCTGTGCAACTAACTACAACTGATTTAGCAGCACCTAGGTCAAGAAGATATATGTCTTCAGCTACCTGCAGCCAGTGAATAGTCCTTGGAGCTTCAGCAGCAAATGTCATAGGTTGGAGCATTTTCCACGCTGCCTTCCCACAAGCCAGAGCTAAGCCGAAGTACACCACCTATTGCTATCTCTTGCTTTCCCTCATACTGTGAAGAATCAAGTTGCAGATAAACTGACCTTTAGGGGAAAAAAATTAAATTAAAAAATGACAAAGTAGAACCAACCTTTCTTTGGCATTTTGTTCTTCAGAAATTCCCTGCCCCGGGCCTTTTTACAGCCTATGAGATCACTGTCTCTAAACAAGCTCCTTCAAATAGGTATTAGCTAGCAAAATATTAGACACGGTACTTCAATACCTAACCTCTTTGAGATAAACAGACATTTATTCATTCATTCATTCATTCATTGCAGTCTTTTCTACTGTTCATATCCATGCGTAGTTTGGCTTACTAGGTTGGCTTAGAGACCATGATGTGTTATCAGTTGTTCACAGACAATTGGTGATCTGTCATACCCATATTTTCTTGGGTGCAGCCTTCACCTAAATATTCTCACTGATGACTCTGGAATTTTCATTTAAACTTGGCTTTTCTTTGTACACATATTTTATAATACAGCATCAACACACAGCAGGACTGAAAAATGACTGTAACATCATGGATGCTTCTGTTAATTTTCTGTGTGTCACTATCTGTAGAGATGTCTACATAAATATCCATCTATATGCACACAGATATGAAACACTTCCTATTTTACAGGTTTTATGTTACAAAGTAAAACTTATCTCATGCATCTGACTTTCATAGGGCGATCCACACAAAAATCCTAATAGGAAGAACTCATACAGTTGCGAACTTACACTCCTTCACGGAGTCTTTTCATAAACTGTAACAGTGGTCAGGACACAGAAGAAAGGGAACCCAACCCAGTCCAGTAACAGTAGGAAATACTTTGAAGCATTTAAGCACCTTAATTTTCAGTTATGTTTTGTGTTAGCTCAATTCCATCCTGTAGTAGACCAGGAACAAACCACCGCACGATCAGCTGCAGCTGAGTAACAGCTTAGGAAGCTGCTGCCATCTCCTGCATGCTCCCAGTTCATGACACAGTGAGACCCAGTACTTGTCTGGATGCATACAGATTCAAAGGGGTACTGCACTGCACCTCTGGGGCAGACTGCAATGATTCAGTGCTTCTCATCCAGTACATAACCCATGCACTTGTGCTGCCTTTCCATAGAAACCAGAGTTAATTAAAATAATTAATCAGAGGACTTATAATGGAAGGACAACCAGGTGGGCATGGAGTTTTAAAAAAAATCTGACACATGCACATGGACAACAGAGCTTCCATCTTAAAGCAGAGTATCCTAAGTTCATCCACACTAAGGCATCAGGCATGTCCACAGGCTTGACATCTTGCCAGTTATACCACATAGGAACCTCTAGAGCAAAACCACCTAGTGGCACTCAAAAATGCATTAAACTCTCCTGAAAGCCAGCCAGGTAGATGGACAGCTCCTACAAAATTTGCAAATTTCAGCATGGGCACTCCTCTGCCTTCTGAAAAACCCAAGGCCTTGTCTTTCTGTCCATCTGCACCATTTTAACTATGTTTTTACAGGATGGACAAGTACTGAATTTGCTTAGAGTTAATTAAAACCATAAATATTGCATTACTGCATGGGAGGGAACAGCAAATAGAAAGAAGATAGCTGCCTGTCTAACACACTGGCATCCTTAAGCCATTCTGCAGCGATTGTATAAACCTGGAGAGAAGCACATGCACAGTGAAACAACCATCAAACAAAGTCCAGATTAATCAGTACCCAGGGTGCGCTGCAGAACCTAAGGCTGTACCTTTCACAGAGAAAGCCATGCCACTGTCCAAAAATCTGTCACTATGAAGGCGGTAATGATTCATGTTAGCAGAGCTATTGGAAAGCTAGCTGAATTCTGGTCCATTCAGCAACATACTAGAAACCTGCTGGGGAATATGCATGATACAGAACTCCTGAAGTTCACACTTGAATTAAGAGCAATGTTAAATGTACTCCAGATTATTTAGGGATAAAATAGCTTATTGCTTTTTTTTTTTTTTTTTGCAGAAAGCAGAGGAAACCCATTTATCCACTCTATCAACTTTCTATGCTCCCTCAATAGGGATTCTTGAAGTTGGTTGCGTACATTTTCCAAGTGGTCTATTAATGAAAATAATGCAGGAAAACATCAGATGACTACTTCAGAATTAGGGAGTTACCATTATCTAAATTTTCATGGTGTATACAGTGGCATCCTGGGTATGATCTTATTCAATACTTTCTTTGTAATATTTTCTGCAAGGAAAAGGACAAACAGTTACATAAAGGACTTGCTTCATGCTGCAGAGGACAAAAGTGTTTAACTGGTCTGCATATTTTGAGCAAAAATAACATCGCCCTTCTCTACAATTCTGAAGTTGCACACTTTTCATCAGTAGTTTAGTTGAACTTGGAAACAGTGACTACAAGAAGGTATCTGTGATTAGCACCATTAATGCTGATCTGTTTGCCCAAAGAACTTTCACCCTTCAAAAGAGTACCAATAGCACAATACAGTGAAGTCAAATACTAAAACCAGCCTCTGTACGAGAGGACTGAAACAACTAGCTGAGTAGGAACAGAAGCATTCACCTAGTGTTTAAGTTCAAGAAGATACCACAGTTCAGCAAGAAAGGTTTTCTGCAAATCAGGCACAAGATATAGGAGAACTACTGCAGCAAGGCAGTACCTGAAATAAAGAGACACAGGCATAAGATACAGGATCAAAAAATTCTACTGTTGTCCCTTCATGACTATACAAATGGAAACGATCACTACAAAACACAGGGGAAAAATAGCAGTAATGTTCCAAGCCCCATTTTGGCTTGAGTGGCCACACTCTCAAATATTTTGTTTTTCTTTTTTCTTTCTTAAACAAGCAGGCAAATACAAGGCTTTCAGTTCTCAAGATAAAAGATAAATGAATGTCTGTTGAATAAAGCCTTGAATCTGACTTCTAACTGCAGCTAACAAATGCATTTTGGAAATATTTGCACCCTTCCTCAGTTTTCAGGATAATTTCAAGGAAACAGGATTTCCTCCCAGACAGGCAGATCCACCAACTTGGAGTCACTCAACTTAAACCACATGCCTGGCCTAGGCTTTTTTGTGTACAATTTCCTACTGGAGACAGAATCAGATTCCTCCGTGGAAGGATTTAGGAGTCTCATACATCTGTCTCCATTTGCTGATCTCTAATAAACAGAGACTCAAACTCCAGGCTTGGCATCTCTTCCAGACTGCTTTGCTGTTAACTCTGACAACTTGTGACATATACAGAAAGACCCAGTTCCTTTTTCAACTTCCAGCCAGCTCTTGGCCTCAGAGCTCTCACGCTAACGAACTGACCCCATCCAATTTACTTACTTCCTAGAAGGGCAAGTTAAAAATCAAATTCCAAAGTCAGCTTACTGAGCCTGTCTCCAGATGGATAATCCTGTCTGCCAGGGATCAACATACTTGGCTCTGCTCCTGTAACAGCTTCAAGCATATTTAGCTTGAAAAGACAGGTGGGGGAAAAATCTACTCATCATCCTCAGCCTAACGCACATGAGGGAATTATTAGTTCCCCTCCCCTCACTGAAATGGCAAAAGATACAGAGACGGTATGGTTTTCATCTGCATCTTCTCTATGACAACACCACGCAGATTTTTGCCTGTTGCCTTTTGATTTTCACTCCCTTGCCCATTCACCACACACTTTTCCTAGATCTTTTTGCAGCTGGCTGTAATCAGCTACAAGGAAAGGAGTGGCTACAGCACACAGCATGCTGCTGCACAGCAGTTCCTTGTAGCCATGCTCTACCCGACTTTTTCTCAGGAAGGATCTCAGCCAGTTACTGCCAGTGGTACAGGATGAATTAAGCATCAAGCAACATGCATGATCCAAAACTCATACAGATCACTGTTATGGCTATTCCCTTTAGTAGGGTGCACATCATGACACATGAGACTGTAGAAAACATGTAGCCAGACCTTGGATGTGGCATAGTCATTACCTATATGAAAGAAGATATAGGTATGTGAAGGTCCTTGAGCCTTTGCCTGTTTCTCCACAGTTCACCCCTCGCCTGAGCCACTGTTTGTAGGAGGTTTTCATAAGCACAGACAAAGAATGAAATTTAAAAGGGCACAAGAAAAGCCTCAGAAATAGAATACTCTTTATGTGTAATCTTCATCTCTTTCATCCCTTCATTTCTCTCCTCCAGGATTTCCCTCCCATTTTTAGATTTACAGCAAAAATTATATTGCTTGCTTTAATGCCATATATGTTTGATTCCTTGAAACTTTCCAATTTTTATCCTAAAGAAAGGCTCTGTAAAATATGAACTAATTCTGTTACTGTCAAAAATTATCAGTCTCCCAGCTGCCTATTATCCTCATTCTAACATAAGGTCCTCTTGCCTAAAGCCTTTCGTGTGTTTTCAAAAGAAAATTTCTCTCTTCTGCCACTCAGAAGTGTGTTATAGGGTATGTCTTTTCCACCTTCTATCTGCTTTGTTGATTTAGGCCTAACTGCTAATCCAGCCTGGATTACATAAGCTAGCTAGTTCTTGTTCACTTTCTTTAGCTAAATGCAGTCTTTGAATCCTTCCAGATGCTTTTTGCTCTTGGATTTCTGAAGTAACTAGAGAGGGAATAAAACAGCCAGATACATTAGTTTAGTTCTTTTACCTCTAGTCTTGGGACTGCTGGGAAAGCAGGTATTTCAAAGTAATATGTTTTCTCCCAAGTGATTTGATGTTAGTCCTCAGTACTATCATCAGACCCCTGGCCCACCTGACCCATGCTGGCTGTGTAAAGCAGAGACTAGAATGGGGACTAGAAGCACAGATTTTTTAATTCCTTTATGAGAAAGAAATGGGAGGAAGTTTCTGCTGATTTATGGTATAAAGCCAGTCCTAATTAATAATAAATGTATGTATGATGCCATGATTACAGTATGACCACAGAAGTGGAGCATTGCCAGGATATTCAAAACATTCTTCTCAATTCTCCTCTGTCTCCACCCCACTAGGAGCACGAGCTCAAGAGTTTTCTCAAAAAGTTCTCTCATTTTTCCCCTCCCCACAGACTCTTGGCTGCAATAGATAGTCCAGTTCATCTGGGAAACAGATTCAGGTTTGAAGCCTGGCCTCATATAGAATAGGTTACTTTTGATCCAGTGACATGCCAAGCAGCTTCAACCATCAGAAGCACATGACTATTAGCAGATTTCCAGGTTACATCTAGGATTTTAGCTGCCTTTAGGCAGCTAAACACTTTGGCAGCCAGTTTCCCCCACCGCAAGTGTTTTTCCTTTCTTGAGGTGAGATTTTATCGACTTTTATTATATTCTGAGATTTTTTTCCTAACGCAGATATATCTTTTGAAAGAAGAGGTTGGAATATTTAATTTTCCAGGAGGTGGAAGGTGAATTTCTTTTGAAAAGAGGTTGGAATATTTAATTTTCCAGGAGGTGGAAGGTGAATTCTCACTTTGTCAGGTTTTACTAAAAAAAAACCCCAAAACACCCCCCCCAAACAAAACAGCAAACACTCTCCAAACCAGACTATTCTTCTGCAATAGATTTTAACAGAGCAAAGTGATGTCTGAGCACAGACAATGCTGACCACCTTAGAAAGTCACAAAACATACAGGCTCAAGGATATCCCAGGCAGGTTGACCCACCATCTAGAACCCAGGAAGTCATTCACAATAAACTTACGCTAATAAAACTGTTGCCCCTATGCAAAACTCCACTCAAAATCCCTTACCCTGGTTTAAGACATACCGATAAACACTATTACTCCAGTAACTGCAGCTTTATTCTATATAGCTGTGTGCTACACCTAAAAGCTGGCTGTTCATGTATATTATTGATACCTATGTACACCATTTTGTCATTAGATTTGCCTAAGTTGTGCATATACGCTTATTATCCATGCCATTAGTACAAAAAGAAGGGACTGAATAGTTCCCAAGTATCTTATAAGCCCTTTCACGCTGCATAAACTTAACAACTAGAGACATGGATACTGTATATTTTCTTATACAAAGAAGATTCTAGGGTAGGCGAGAAAATAAATAGGAGAAAACAGAGAGTGTATGAAGAAGGCAGAGAAGTGACAAGTACAACTGAATTGAGATGTAAAATAAAACTATTCAGAAGATATAAATTGATAAAATAGAGATGTGTGACAAATAGGCATAACAGCCCTCAATATTTACTCTGTGGTTTGTTGGAGATCTCTATCATGAGCACTCATGTATGCATAATTCAGGGGAGATTAAAGAGAGATCTAGCAGTGGAATTAAATACTTACTGACCAGATGAGCTCATAACACCATAAGCTCCTTCGCCTGCCTGTTAGTACTGCAGATCTCTAAATTAGTTGAGGAAAAAGCAGTCCTGGGGAAATTCATATGTGAATGAGAGAGGTATCATAGATTGATCCTGTGGGGTCAAAGAACAAGACTAACACCAGACTGAAAACCAACAACAAACAAAAAAATCACATATTAAAATCCACCAATGTATTGCAAGACAAGAAAGAAAATCTGACGAGAGCATCTTCGGCATCCCTGAAACTGCAGGCTCCATAAATGCAGACTTTGGTGGGGAGGAGGTTCTGTGCAGCTTAGCAGATGCTGTGAAATTTGCCATTCTAACCTGTGGTGCTGCATCTCTGCTCATCCTCAGCACAGGGAGCAGCACATCTCCCTACTCACAACCTCATCAAACAGGCAGGGAGCCCAACTTGTAACAGGAAGCAGCTTGGCTTTCGAAACTCCTCAATTCATGTCCTGAGGACAAGTTGCCAGTGATACAGAATTGTGTGTTGGCTGTTCTATAAACATGTATTAGAACAATCAATTATCTTGCATTGGAAGGGCTCAGTATTGGGGCCAGTTTTGCTTAATATCTTTATCAAAAATCTGGATGAGGGGATTGAGTGCACCCTCAGCAAGTTTCCAGATGACACCAAGTTGGGCGGGAGTGTTGATCTCCTTGAGGGTAGGAAGGCTTTACAGAGGGACCTGGACAGGCTGGATCAATGGGCCCAGGCCAACTGTATGAGATTCAACAA
>NW_008794665.1:12629249-12641147 GCF_000699145.1 Aptenodytes forsteri
GTCACCATCCCTGGAAGTATTTAAAAGACGTGTAGAGGTGGCACTTAGGGACGTGGTTTAGTGGTGGACTTGGCAGTGTTAGGTTTACAGTTGGACTCGATGATCTTAAGGGTCTTTTCCAACCTAAATGATTCATTCTGTGATTCTATGAAACTCATTTAAATGTGGACCTCATGCCAGCCCAGTATGTTAGTCACTGTGCTAGCATGGTGCAGTTGAGTAACAGATAATACGACCACTACGCTCAACTTCCATGTGTATTTCCTGCCATGTCAGTATAAGATAACTTGTTTGAAAAAATCATGTAAATTTTGCAATGAATAACAGGTTATGAGGTTGAAAACAGAAACAAAACTATCTACTTATCCTTTAGTAAGGTTGTGGAGCAATAACTGGTTTAGTAGTTGTTTTCACAGACAATAGATTGGTTTATCTATTTACTAACATCTTAAAAAGTTCAGAGTTCCCTACTGGAAGTCTCTGTCCCCTCATTTACTGTGGCCACACAATAGCCAATGTGAAATTCAGTACAACTGTGGGAATGTAAACCTCCAGTGGGAAGATTAGAGAGATTAAAACTTTTGGTTTTCGCAAGTCAGTTACAATGTGCACTTATGAAGCACAATTAGCAGCCCCAGATGCTAATATACTATGTCAAAGGGAAACAGACTGTAGATGAAACACGTGGAGATGGATAGTTCAGCTCTCATGTCTGTCTGTCTTTGAAGTTGCAACTACTGAATTCTTAAGTGTCCTTCCTGGAAAGCTTTGCAGCTGGTAAAGCTTAATGCACAAGGAAAAGGCAGTTTTCCTAGAGCTATTTAAATGGGTCTGGATTTCTTTCACAACATGCTTCAACTGTAGGTTTCAGTTATGCCTTTTGATCTGAGCTGGATGCTTGGAAGCTGGGGTGTTTGATGGTAAAGAATAGAATTACTGTTTTCCATGAGGATGAATGAAACTACAATGAAATCAAACAGATGAAATTTGGCAGAGAAGTAACTTCTGCAGATGATCCTGGCTCATCTTATTCAGGTTTCTCCTCAGCTGATGAAACTATTTAGAAGTTCTCCTATGAAAAGTAGAGGGAAAAGAAGAAAAAAAAAACAGGCACCAGCTTTGAGGAAAAGAGATAGCAACCTAACCAGTTTCTACAGGAAACTCTTGTGCAACTTAAAGAGCAGAGGGGCTCCTTTCAGTTCAGCTTGTTGTTCAAGCAGCAGGATGAAGGTGAATGTCCCTAAATTTAAAGGTCATCAGGAATGCCTGACTTCAACTAGAGTGAGAGTTAATCCTACCCTAATTATTTGTGAGAAACAACACTTACCCCTCAAAAATAAAGATTTCTCCCCAATGCCTTCACTTGTTCACTTGTGCTTCAAATTTAAAGTTTAGAGAGTGTTAATAAAGGATTAATACTATTACACTCAATGGTAACAGCTTTTTATCTGTCCCAACATGCTAACATCTAGAGATCTTAGCACTTATTTTATGCTAGTTTATATGAAAAAGTATTCTGCATCATCTATTGTCCCTTTCAAACTTACAGCATTTATTCAATTTGAAGCCAAATTATTTTTCTGAAAAATGCACAAATAAATACAAAATTTTATGAATTTATGAATGAAATCCCCATTTAAGCCACAAGCATGCAGGTCTGACAAAGTGTCTTCACTTTAATCCCATTGTCCTTTATTGTCTGTTCCAGGAGCTCAGCTTTTTGTTGTACTGAATTTTCTCCAGTCATTAAAGTCATACCCACCTCTCAGAGCTTCCCTTGTCATTTCACTCCCTTCCATTACCAGCTAGGAAACATAGAGCATTTGAGAATTCTGATACCTGCTCACCAGCTACTTAGTTTTCATTCATAGCTCTTCGTAAGAAAGTGGAAGCACTTACACATTAACCTAAATTGTGATTTAAACCTACAAACATTCTTCAGTAAAGGAAAAAAACAAACAAGCAAACTCACACTTACACAGAAACACACCTAAAAAACCTCCTGAAACCATGTGGTAAACTGCTACAAAGTTCTAGATATCCCTGCTTTATGAATTGTTTGACTGACTTTTAGATAATTTTTTTTTTTCACCATACATTTTTTCTTCATCATACTTTTTTTACGATACAAAGGCAACAAAGCAAGTAACTAACTTTCTCCTGTAAAGGAAGTAAAGTAACTGTACATTGCAGTAGCAATGTAACACCTCTGCAGTAGCACTTGTAGATGAATCGGATGAGGACTTGACCAGGCTAGAAGGCCCACACAAATAGGTAGGAAATGACTGGCCCTGCTCTGAGATATTTGTTACCAAAGATCAGGTGCACAAGACACTCATCCTCTATAAGGATTAAGGGAGAACAGAGGCATAATATTACCTACTTTGCAATGGCAATTTATTTCATATCTTTGTGACTTGTGTCCTCAAAGCAAGCTGAATGACGTATCATGTAATTGTTAACAGTAGGAACCAAAATGGCTTTCTTAGATACAAACCTGATGAATGAAGGAAGATCTATGATCCCTTTGTCCACCAGTTGCTTGGAGATGCTTATGAACAAGATACAAAGCCATCATTATCATTGACCTCCAGTAGCTTACCCTTGACTTCCCTGTTTAGCTATGATGGCAGAAATTAAATCTTTTCCTACTTCCTTTCAAGAAGAACAGAAAGACCATTTGTCCCCCCTGGCAGTGTGGAGGATTCCTATGTTGACAGAAATGTGGGAACCTGCTTGGGAAGCAGAAGAAGTTGGAGTACATTCACAGGGCTCGCATGTGCACTGCGATCCATACCAACCTGAGGGATCAGTCAGAGTCCAAAAAGAAGAAAGCCTCAGTGTGGCAGCTGGGACACAGGGCTCGCTGCCTGCAAATACTGACTGCTACTGATGCTGCGGCAATTCCATGTCAAAAGCTACCGCAAGGCATGTCAGAGGCAAGAGGCATCAAGTGGATGCTTCAAACAACAGCTCCAAAAAGGGGAGGGGAAGAAAAGAAGAATTAGGTCTTTCCCCTGCCAGAGAGGAAACATGAGTGCTTTCAGCCTTAGCAGAGAAATAGTTTCTGTGCTTATCGTTACCAAAGAAAACCTGACTGGTTTTTCCCACCTGTACAACAGGACCCTGACTGTATCTTTGCTAGGATTGGGCGCTCTGTTTTCCTCTGTTTTTCAACAGTTTCTTAAGAGTTCAGTTTTACCTTAATGAAGAAGGAAAAAGTGACTTATGTGGCAGATATTTTCCAGAGCTGAATTTTATTTCTCAACTTTTTTCCAAAGGCCCTTCTGCTTCCCATTGCATTGGCAGCTAAGCGCACGCTGCCTAAGGTGCTCTGACTCTGATACTCAGCATACATCAAAACGGAGAAGCAATAAAGCAGGCTTTTAACTCCGGCATTCCAGAAAAAGGACAAGGAGCAGCATGGTGGAAAAAATTATCTGTTCAAAGTCTCCATAAGGGCACACCTTTCCAGGGATAAAAAATGTCATCAATTGTGCGTATGAGCAGTGCTCTATCATTTGCTCTTTCCCCCTGTTGTGCACCCAGCCTTCAAAATTCACTGCCAGTTGGTACTTTTAATTTAAAGCATATTCATAAGTAAAGAAGTCTCCCCCCCAGGTTCATTAAAGTCCCAGGGTATTTGGCAAGCCTTGCAGCACGAATTAAATGACAAATATGCCTTTATATCTGAGCTCTCAAGCCGCAAATAAATCAAGCTAAACAGGCTTCCAAAATTACCTTTTCCCTTCTCAAGTTAAAGTTGAGCTTTTAACAGTAGTGAGAAAGTAAAAAGTGCTTTCTTTTAGTGTTCATGGTAGCTGCAGGTTACTTAGCTTGCCTTCCAATGGTCCCTTTCATTGTGTAAACGCTGTATGAGCTGCCATTACCTCCTGATAATGAGGGACAGAAAGAAGTTAAAAGAGCCTCCTATACACTTGCTGTAAATGGCTTCATTTGTGTGTACATCACCTTCCTATTGTTTATTGTCATTAAATATATATCTGGTCACCCATCTGTTTTTAAGCTAATAACAATCCTTAATGTTTTAGAGGCAAAGTGCATTTAACAATCAGTGTTTGTAGCTGAGAGAGTGTAAGTCATCTTCAACTTCCAGTTGATCGAACAACATTTAGGACCCCCTAGTTTCTTGTTCTCTCAGCTGGAAAAGCTGTGGTCTCAGACACTTGCACATTTTGTAGGGACTCTGCTGAAGTTTCTGAAAACAGGGTCAGTTAATAAAAGAACAACACACACCACACCCACTCACATGCTTTGCTCACACCGCCTCACTGAGATCCATTTCCTGGGTCTAGTTTTTCATACAGGTGCACAAACAGCTGTGCCAGTATGATCAAGAAAACACAGGATAAAGTGTTAAACAGTGAAGGAGCTGGAAAAGAGCAGGAGGAGGCCTCCTGGCTTGTTCAGTGCAGCACATAGTAATTTAGGAGTGTACAGGCAACTGTGTATGTTTATTCTGATTTCCTTCACCAGCTTGCAGGTCAGCAAGTTCCTGGAGCTTAGTACTCTGAAAATATTATGAAACAAATCTAATTCACCCACCCTGAGGCAATCCGTTGACAGAATGGGAATAATCCAAGGACTTCAAAGGTGTGCATTTAGTAACTCCTCTAGGACCTGGCATAAACCCATCATCAGACTTTTCTGAGTCATTTCATCACCTGCTTATTTAATATAGAAAAGGATTGGTATTGCCAACAAGCAATTTTATCCTTTCGATTCCCCTGTTGTCCCTTTGTAATTGTGACTATCCAATAGGTGCATTTCCAATATGCATTTAATTTAATCTGATATATTCCACACAAGTGTCACATTAGCTAGCCAAACCAGTAATTCAGAGTTTATGCCAAGTTTACACTAGCTGAAAGATAGACAGAATCCAAATCAGAATAAGTAAGGTAGTGTGGAAAGGCAATATTGTGTTTGACCTAATGTAGCAACACCAAATTAACCTTTTACCATTTTCAGAGCAGTAAGTTTATCAAAGGTCAGTGATGGGCATTTTTGTCAGAGTGCTGGGAGCCTTAACTCAGATTCAGCATGACCCCAGTTTTACCCAGCATGGTGATTTTGTCAAGGGCCATTCCCCGCCTCCATCTCAATCTTTAATACTGATAAGGAAATAAGGAGCAGACAGAAAAACAAGCACAGTATCAGCATAACTCTTATACCAAGCATAATGTACCTGATACAGGAAAAGCAGTTTTCCAGAAGGTTCTGATTTTTATCATCCCATTTAGGTTGTTATTGAAGGCAAACACATCCATGCATCTTAAGATTTTGTTCTGTATTTCCAGGAAAACAAGATGTCTTGAAGTGTGTGTTACGTTTCAGGAGAGCACCAAACATCTAGGTTTTTAGGATTTTCACACATTTAATACCTAAATGCTTACATGGAGGATATAGTCTATGCAAGTCAGTTCTACAACTATCTGTCCAATTAGGTGGCCTTAGGATAACACACAACGTGTTGTTTAGTATTCTTAATTTTAATACTTCTAATGCTTGGTTTGCAGGAACTATGAAGGAAGAACACTTGAAGATGCAAAGTGGTTGTTTTGTTTTGTTATTTTTAGAAGAAACACCAAGGACCTGATTCTATTATTCTTACTGATAAGGAGTTGTACCATCCACAGTAATAAATGTGGTAATATCAAAGGTACTTGGGGAGTTCTTGTGTTCAATGTGGCTAAGAAAATATCTGAATCAAAGCTTGATTGACCTTTGAAGCCTTAATATACCAGACTCAATGAAATGCAGTCCATCAGGCATAAAGCAGAGGACTATTTCCCCTGCTTTAGGGGCAGGATTTTGTTGATAGTATTAAATATCCAGCCCTTGGCAAACTCCATAACTCTTGAATGTGGTGAGTGCACAAGAAGGGTATCCAGTAAAGAGTGTTGTTTCACTCTACTTGGATTTAAAATAGCTCATATTACCTGCAGCTTCAGCAACTAGAGCTGAACAAAATGGCACTGGTTGCAAAGATATCTAATCATAGTCTGAATCACACCAACACTCAGATGTGCACTATCATTTTCCTATGTACAGTCCTCTTGAAATCAGATTACTTATGTAAATAGGTAGAAGTGTGCCTAAAAGGCTGGGGCTGCAATGTGCAGTGGGAAAACAGCAATCTTAGCTTCTGTCATTTTAAGGAAGTGGTACCTTTCTTACAATATTTTCTGATAGCAAGACGAACCCGTGACAGATTTTAAACACCCTATATTGAGGGAGTAGCAGTAAGTGCCAAAAAGGGTTCATTTAAACAATAAATTGCTTATTTGTAAGCAAACAAGGCAAATTCATGGTTTAAGCAACTGCTTTGGAATACAAATTAAAGCGAACTCATAAAGTTGTTGGCACCCTGTAAAATAGAGCTCTATAACACTGTTGAGCTGTGAGTATAAACTATGTAGGAACCTCAGCCCGGGAATGCATTACATATGCATATTTGTATCTGCCTCAAGGTAAAACAGGAGTTTAGTGGCAAGACTGCGTAGACAGCTGTATATATATTTTGAGAAAAAACACTGAAGGTCAAAATGTAATGTAACTGGAGTGAGGATGGAAGGAGAATGGGGAAGTCACAGAAGCAGAAGACAGCCTGAGAACATAAGGAACATGGCAGCTGAACGTGGATGACCCGATGGTTTATGAGCTCCAAATCACATATTAAAGAATGTGTTCACAATATTTTTAAACTCTAAAGAAGTATAAATCCACACCTGCTGGCAAGATACCCATTGGATGGCAAAGCTGGTAATAGTTCCATTGCTCACAGGGTTTGAAACATGACAGCCAGTTTGTATTATGATCTCCCACCTTCCTAGTTCTGGCAGAGACATAAGGAAACTCATTGGCTTTGCATTATCATTGCCATGCTGCCATTTATCTACTTAAGGGGAAGAAGGGAGAAGATAAATTCAAGGTTGAGGGTTTCATATCAAACACTGGCGCCTCACTCAATCCAGAAATCTGCAAACCTAGCATTTAGTGCTCCTGAACAGTTTAAGCTCCTTCCAGAACAAAACTGGTGGAGTCTAAAAGAGGACTCCTTTTTTTTAGGATACTAGGAAGTATCTGATCTTCTACAACAAGGCGCTGGTTACAATCAAGCTTAAACATGAGAATTAAAGACCATAAATCATTTATGCAGGTAACAAACATCATGTCATACTAGTCACGCATTTTCTACATTGTGTTTATAGTAGGAATAACATCCCTGCCTGGTTTTCTATGTCACTTTGTAAAGAGTACTTCAGTTCAGAAACAAATTCTACTTGGCCTCTTCATATTGATGGAGAGGCCTGGAGAAGGATGTGATGTAATGTAAAACAATTTCATCTTGGACCCCAAACAAGGCATTATCTCCAGGCAAGTGTGTGCTTGTGAACAACGTTAGAGACAAGTATGAACAGTACACTAATCATCATCAAAACTGGGCCCCTGAGAGGGGAACTTTAGCTTTTCTACCTGCAGAACAAGTAATGTAGGACCAGAGACCGACAAGATTTCCTGGAGCGTTAAATCTTGCCTCCTGACAAGTCACACCACAAAACTCCCTTCCAAAACTGTTGTTTTCTTATCAGATATGTATCAAGCTCTAGCTGACCCTGGTTTGAGCAGCAGGGTGGGACTAGAAAATATCCAGAGGACCCTTTCAACCCCAACCATTCTGTGATTCTATGATCAGAGTTTGACCCTGAGAAACCAACCCTTAGCTTCTTCATAAGCAATAATCATATTTTACTCAAATGTAAGAACTTGGATGATGAGAAACAAGCTTTCTGAAGTGCCCCAAATTCCTTTTTATTTTCAACCCCAACATTCTGTGATTCTATGATCAGAGTTTGACCCTGAGAAACCAACCCTTAGCTTCTTCATAAGCAATAATCATATTTTACTCAAATGTAAGAACTTGGATGATGAGAAACAAGCTTTCTGAAGTGCCCCAAATTCCTTTTTATTTTGACTAGATATCACAACATATTCAGAATTACTAGGATATTCACCAACTTCTTGTCCTCCTCCTACTCGGACAGTAATGGCTGTGGGTCTCAGTTCCATACATATACCAGAGATAGCACTGTTAAATTCTGTCTGCTCTGGAGGCCATATCTTACTTGCGCCTTTACTCGTATTTATCTAATTCCTTCGTATCATCCTTAGGCTTCCCCCCTGCCCCAAAATACAAATAAATGGACACTACACAAGATCATACAGTCACATTGGTTAGAAGGGACTTCAGGAAGTCATTCAGTCAATCTCCTGCAGAAAACAGGTCCAATTGGAGCAGGTAGCTCAAAAATTGTTCAGTCAAGTTTTGACATCTTGAAGGATACATATTCCCCAACCTCTCTGGTTACCATGTTTGACTACCCTCATGATGTGTCAATGCCCTTGAAGGCACCACTGTTGCCTGCTGGATGGATTCAGAATGGCTTTCTTGGATCTCATCAGGACCAGAGATTTCTTTTTAGATCAAGCAGAAAGCCTGGCTTTGAAACTAAACCTTCCAAACCGCCACCAGCCTGAAACTCCACATGGTTGCAACAGAAGGCCATCACTATGCTGCATTTTCCAATGCCCAGAGCTTTACCACACACTTTTCTTAAACTTGTCATTATTGTTTGTAATTAGTCTCTTAATCCATACTGTTGAAATTAAAGCAATGGTAAAGGTCTTCAGAGGGGGGACTGAAGGCAATGCAAGAAAAGCTTGAAACTTTCTTCAAGGCAAGCCACTGCACCTTCAATTCAATGGGTGCGGAGAGCACCCACCCCCACTCTTCTGTACCTGCTCATCCAGCTGTCTCTGAAGTAATGTAAAAATCTCCTGACTGTGTTCTTGTTCCTAACACACTTAAGAAAGTTTAATACAATTTGGTGACTTGTTCTTCGTATTTCTCTTTGCACTTTCTGCTTCCATTCTGAAGTATTATTGTATTAGTCAAACTGTGAGGTCTTCACCACAGGACAAGGTAAGAACAGGAATATAAAACACTGGGTGTTAAAGTAAATATCAGCTATTTCTGCAAAGTACCTGGATGATTTCTTTTTTCCTTTTCATCTAGTTCTTTTTTTGTATTTTTTAAAAAACCTCTACTACTCCGGCCATAGGTTTTTTTTCCTCAGGTCTACCATTTTCAGGTGTCTACTTCCTACACCAGACAGCACCAAAGCAAACTGAACACTAACTTAACTTCTGGAGAGTGAGAGGATTGGCAAGACAAGATTTATCTTGCTGTCTTCAAAGAAGCAGTAGAAAAAGAAACTGCTATAACTTTTCCTCATTCATCTCCTTTCTGAATGTCACAGACCAGGGGCATGGCATGTTTCACTGCCAGCCTATGGATTGCATTACCCTCAGAAATAATACTCCTCTGCATGATAGCTGGACAAGCTCATGTCTTTCAGATGGAAGACTTTCTCATTGGAGGCCTTGCTGTTGTCTCCACTAATACATTCCCTAACAAAAACTGAATTCTATTGACTAAAAAATATCTTCATCCAGGACAGGCAAATAGGAGTCCTACTGATGCCTTTGAAAACACAGAAGATGCTCTAAAAACCCTGCAATCCCCATCTCCCATTACTCACCAGCTTTTTAATAAAGCAAGCTATTTCCATCTCTGGCTGGCATTCAAATTCCTACCCAGGAAAGCACAAGTAGCAGACTCCGTTATGTGGCCTACATCCCTTTAATTACATGGAAACCTTTCAATGCAGATGACCCCAAATACTGCATTGGAGCAACAGCTGTGCAACATCCCATCAGCATCTAGTAGGTGCTGCCGTATTTGTTGGCAATGGCTGCAAGTTTTCTACCAAAACTCTTCCTCCAGCAACCAGCGACCCCACAAGCAAATATCCCAGATTTGATATTTTGTTGCAAGAGTGCAAGCTAAGATTTTCTTTTTCTGTTTTGACATTTGCTTTGGGGGATGAGGTGGTGGTGGTATTCTTTTAGTTATTCGGTTATTCTGCTAGTCCTTAACTGCACACAGATTCAAGAGTTATTCCAAGATCACCTGTTCTCCATGAGGCATGTGACGGTCTTGTAGTGGTAGAACAGACATAACAACCCCAAAAGAAAAGAATCAACCCCACATGGACCAAACCCTCTTACCATTGCTGGCAGGACTTGGCTAACACACTAGGAGATGGTTAATATACAGAGGTCACCAATAACTGAAGTAGTTTGTGGTATTTGATTAGTTGTTCTTGCATAGGACTGTGGTGGCACACATTTCGCTGCTCAGGCCCATGGGGAAAGCAGAGGTCGAGGAAAGCCAGTGAGGTGGGGTGAAGGATGCTTTAAGTTTTGTGTAATCAAAAGGTGGAGAGGTTCATGCAGGATATCACCCAAGCTATTTCTACTGCAATTTTAGATTCCAGAAGTTTTCATCTTCATAAATATTTATTCTAGACTATACGAGATTTACTTTGTTACAGAAGACAATCACTGACTGTGTGTGTGATTTATAAATCCCATGCATCTGATTCTTGAAACACCTATCCAGCAGCATATATGAGAACAAACTCCCTATATAGGTAGCAGCTACGCAGACTGCTGCTAAGTAAAAAGATGGCATACGCTATTCACTCTCTTCAATCTCTGATTCAGTAAATCAGGTAAACAAACAAAAAGTCAATGTTTATGAGAACTTCTTAATTATTCAGAGCACACAATAGCTTTTCCCCTTGAGTGATAAAGGCAGCACAAGATTAAAGTCCATGTCCTTATCAAACCTTTTAGAGCCTGATCATCATAAGGATCTTGCAGCAAATGTGCCCCCCCCCCCCAGCAGAGGCAGTAAGTGACTGGAACCATATTCTGTGACTTAGCATCCCATAAGTATCCTCAGTCGTGTTTTTACCTCTGCAGTTCAGCAGGCCTTTCTTTCCATCCTGATCTGCACAGCCTCTCAATTACTGTCATATAAAAAAGTCCTCAGGATACATGTAGATATCTGTACTCACAAAAGGAAGGTAATAATAGTCTACATGCAGTCTACATTTATGTCAAAAAACGGTGATGTCATTAGGGCTAACAATATTTTACTCTGGAATTGGAGCAAAGTCAGAATAATCACACAGCTGGTTACCAAGGCTCAGCCACAGCAAGCAGACACTTTTTAAGTCACCATAACTCAATTATGTTCAGTTGAGAACTCATACCCATAGTTTCAGGGAAGGAGTTGTAAAGGACATGAAAAAGAATATTTGTAAGGAATAAGCCAACCTTTCCAGCTAGAGATCAAAGCTAACAGTGAATCACCATTCATTTCATCAGGCCCCTGGAGCAGATTTCCCTCTACTCTGCTTACAGCATACCAAAAGCCAGACAGTTTTCCATGCAAGCTGGAGCCATTTTGCCTTTCACCAACTTGATTAGTAATTCAGGGTGGAAGCAAAATGAGCTAGATTTTATTTAGTGTAGAGGGAATCTCTAAGATTATTAGGATATAGGAAACGTTTAATTCAACCTCCTAACATCAATGGTTACCTGGGGTATTACAAAAACCTTTAAAACAAGGAGGTCACATTAGCGTATAAGGAACAGCGACAACTAAAAGATGTAATACAATTTCAGCTACAAATCTTCACAGCTGAAGCAGAACCCGCAGCATTCTTACCTGAATGCTACAGCTAAGGACACTCCCTTTTTCCATGATGGGAGCAAGAAATTCATCTGCTAAACCAAAAAAGGCTACTAAGTTCTGTCTAAACCTCTCACTAACACACATAACTAACGTTTTACAGGTTGGGTTCCAAAAATCACTAATACAATATAGAATCATAGAATCATAGAATCATTAAGGTTGGAAAAGACCTCTGAGATCATCGAGTCCAACCATCGACCCAACAC
>NW_008794665.1:12650295-12656501 GCF_000699145.1 Aptenodytes forsteri
CGACGATTACCAATTGAGTTGGCCTCTAGAGCCAGGAGGGGGGCTGCGCCTCTGCCGCGCAAACTGCCGCGCCACGCCCTTCTGACGCACCACGTCCTGTTCGCCGTGCTCCGGGTCGCTCGTGCTCCCTGGGGGCTGCTCTTGCATGTGAGGGGGTTTGGCCGCCGTCCCTCCTGTCCCCGCCGACGCTGAGTCAGAGCTGCCGCTCGTCAGGAGCTCCCTCCTCCGGCTGGGGTGGGGGGGGCGCTGGAGCACCCTCTCACTTCCTGCGCTTTTGCTGTTCGTGGTTTTTGCTGCGGTTTTGCCGCTTCAGGAAGGGTCCCCCGGCGCGATCCTCCGCTCCGGAGCCCTTCGCCTCGATGGCTTCGCTGAAATGGCGGGTACACTGGGTTTTAAACTGCCGCCATCCCTCTTGTCCCCGCCCACGCTCATATATTGAGCTTCAGAATATCTCAATATATTGAGTTCAGAATTAAATCTGAGCATAATTCACCCTTATGTTCCTAGACAGACACTTCAATTTAGAAATTAAGGTCAGTAATTGAGCCTACACTTCACAGTTTGTTGCTTCTTAGCTTTCTAATGTTACAGTTTAGCTGGCTTTTCTACATCAATCCTTCAACATGACAGACTGCGATCACTGAAATGATGATTCCTTAGAGGATAAAGGTACTTCTGGCATAAAAGCCAACTTCAGAGATATATGCATAATATGCACATACACACACAAAGACCCCTTAGCTTTAACTGTCTTTCAAATTACTTCTTATCACAGATGTGCAGTGGTTTAACATGTAATATGCAGCCAGTTGCAAAGCATGGACAGATATTCCCTTGCCATCTCCAAATGGGATTACGAACTCCCTTTTTCTTTCTTTAAATGATTAAGACTAGATGGTCACATGTAATTTGGTGAAAAGGCAGTCAATGAGTACTCTCCAGCAAAGTCTAAGTCTTGTAATATTGATCTCCACTGCACCTGCTTCTACAGAAATTAAGCACTACCAAGTAGACAGCATAATACAATATGTAAAAAAAGATTAAATCAAAAAGTGCTTCCTTTCCACAAAAAAAAAGGAAAACTACACAAATGAACAAACCACAAAAAGTTTTGTATGAGATCTGAACTTTTGAGATATCAGTTTGCTCCTATGCATATGGACACTGTAGGTCAGAGGCCTTATGTCTCCAGCCTTTTCTCTATCTTCTCCCTTGGCAATACTTCCAAAAAGAAAGCCCAACTTGCGGGAAAGATATGTGCACCATGAGACATATAGGCTGATCTCAGAGCTCAGACTCCTTAGGAAAAATGGAATAAGGCATCTGTGGTGGGTTGATCTTGGTTGGCCACCAGGTGCCCACCAAGCAGCTATATCACTCCCTTTCCATCAGCAAGACCCGGGGAGAAAACACAACAAAAAGCTCAGGACAGGGAGATCACTTACTAGTTATCATCATGGGCAAAACAGAATTGACTTGGGGAAGTTAATTTAATTTATTGCCATTCAAACAGAGTAGGATAATGAGAAATAAGAACAAGCCCAAAAACACCTTCCCCCCATCCCTCCCTCCTTCCCATGCTCAACTTCACTCCCGACTTCTCTGCCTCCTCCCCCTGAGCAGCACAGGGGGATGGGGAATGGAGGTTGCAGTCAGTTCATCACGCATTGTCTCTACTGCTCCTTCCTCCTCATGTTCTTCCCCTGCTCCAGCGTAGTGTCCCTCCCATGGGATACAGTCCCTCATGAACTTCTCCAATGTGGGTCTTTCCCACGGGCTGCAGTTCTTCAAGAACAGCTCCAATGTGGGTCTTTTCCACAGGGTTCAGTCCTTCAGGAACTGACCGCTTCAGTGTGGGTCTCCCCACAAGGTCACAGGTCCTGCCAGAAGACCTGCTCCAGCATGGGCTCCTCTCCACAGGGCCATGGGTCCTGCCAGGAGCCTGCTCCAGCACGGGGTCTCCACAGGGTCACAGCTTCCTTCAGGGCACATCCACCTGCTCCAGCATGGGGTCCTCCATGGGGTGCAGGGTGGATATCTGCTCCACCATGGTCCTCCATGGGCTGCAAGAAGGACAACCTGCGTCATCATGGTCTTCACCACAGGCTGCTCTGATGCTTGGATCACCTCCTCCCTCTCCTTCTTCACTGACCTTGGTGTCTGCATAGTTGTTTCTCTCATGTTTTCTCATTCCTCTCTCCCAGCTGCTGTTGCGCAGCAGGTTTTACCCTTTCTTAAATATGTTATCACAGAGGTGCTATTGATGTCGCTGATGGGCTCAGCTTTGACCACTAGCAGGTCTGTCTTTGAGCCTCCTGAAACTGGCTCTGTTGGACATGGGGGCAGCTCCTGGTGTCTTCTCACAGAAGCCACCCCTGCAGCACCCTCCTGCTATGAAAACCTCCCACGTAAACCCAATACAGCATCTTAACTAAGAATATTCCCAAGAGACACCACAGCAAAATTTCCCAGAATTCAGATTTTACAGTAGAGATTAATGAAAACAGAACCTTTGTCTCATCCAGGGAAGAGGAAAGAGGAAGAAAGGTCACCTTAAACTTTATTTTGTGGAGTTATAGACACATAGGTGAGCACAAGAAAAAGCAAAGCTGGCACAAATATGTCATTCTGCCTCTGGCAGAGGCACAGGAGGTATCAAACAGTGGTGTGAATACTGATTGCCTAAAATGAAGGAAAAGGGAGGACAAAGAAATGAACAACAGGGAATAGGAGAGAGATGACAAACTATGAAACAGATGGTTATATAGTAACCTCGGAAGGCGCGGGGCAGAACTCGTTGAGTCCAATTCTTCTTGCATCTACTTTCCTAAACCCCAACACAGCAGCACAGAGTCAAGCACAGAACATCCCTTAGTTGAAATACTTAAGAACAAACCAAATCAAAATGCTGTCAAATATCAGAGACCTATAACCCTGTTGGCTGATGCTTCATTGTTGTTTTCTTTTCCTCAAGATTTTAATTATTTGCTAATTCCTCCCAGGAAATCTGTGTCCTAGTTTTCTAAGGAAACACAGAACTTCATAATTACATAAAACCCTTACTACTTCACGGTTAAAGAAGCAAACCTCACAAAAAAACTGTGAAGTTTAAAATTATAAACATGTAGGAGCTAACGGCATAAAGATTAAAAGGAGAGATTTATTATTCAGAGCATTAATAAAAATGAACACAAAATAGAATGTAAAATGCTTTTACATCATTTTAGGTCCACTATAAATTTAGTTGATTTAGAAGGGTGCCTCACTACTCAGATTGGGAGACAGGATACTTCTCCACACAGACTATTGTGGATTTTCATTTAAATTCTGTCATGCTTTTATATGCCCTCCTCTACTGGCTGGGTTTTTATAAGTAAAACCAAAGTAATGGAAAAGTTTGTAAACTGCTTTAAAATGCAGGCATCTGCCATTCGTTACACAGTGGTCCCTTTCCATTGGCCAGAGCAAGGTCAAAGTAAGACAAAGACACATGGCAGCCTGTTCGCTTTCCAAACAAGCACCCTAATGAACAGCAGTGTGTTGTTCAAACTGATCTGTCCTTTGAAGCCTACAGTATTTTAATTTGTCATTTAGTACTACCTCTCCTCTTCCTACTTCTTAGCTTCACCAAGGGCAGGTAGAAGGAGGCAACAAGAGTTATGCCTCTGTTTCACTCCCACATTTATTTAATTTTGTGGGCATTCTTCAGTTACCATTCACTTCAGGATTACTCCACATTTCCTTCTTTTACCCAGTACCTGTAGTTTTAGTACAGGAAAGATGACTCTGTATGCTACTCTGATCTTTAACATGTTTCCCTGTCGTCTTGCATGAGTCAAAGATGGGTTTTACAAAGAAAGGGCTGCAATTTCATATTGCAAGTCTATTTCTGTTCTAAGTCAGGGGGAAGAGGGGACAGAGGAAGACTGGGGGCGGGGGGGGAGGAAGACATAGGGAGAACAGCTGCATTGCTCCCTTCTTTTTTTCTTAAGCCACATTGAGGGAAATAGCCAGTGGATACAGAATGCTCTCTTCTCATCTCTGAGCAGACCAAGAGGTTTTGGAAGCATCCTCTTTGATTTTGAAGGTTAACAGATCTGGCTTCCCAGGAACGATCTGTGAAGGACAGCCAGGAGTATCATGCAGAGGTTCTTTCTGAAGAAACACTACTTTTGCCATCAAAATTACCACGGACAGTCTCTCAAAATTCCCACACTTGTGTGCTCACAATTTATTCTTCTATATCTAATTCCCAGATACTACAAGAAGCAAGCTATTCAGATACAGGCAGGTGGCCTGCTTATTCCAGACAGGCCATGAAGTTGCATTTCTGTGCTTCGCAGAAGCTGCAAGATGTCTTCAGCCTGAAGATCACTCAAAAAATACCTCCCCAGCAGCTAGCCAGACACATAAATGGCCAGCTTTATTTACACAAAATAATTTAATTTTACAGTCTTACCATAAAGGGACTAAAAGCAGAAAGAATCTGTAAGGACCTTCAATTTTGATAACACTCTTAGTGGCAAAGTGTTGGGATGACTTTTTTTTTTAAGAGACATTTACAAAAATTAGAAATCCAGCTAGTCACAAAGCTGGTTAAAAAAAAAAATAAATCTGTTTCCTGAGCAAGACAGAACTGCTTATGAAGACATCAGACACAGCTCTTCTGAAATATAAGAGGTCTTTCCTGAGATGTCACTCACTTCCCAAGCAACAACTACTCATTACTCTAAATTTTAAAAAGGTGGTTTTTTTGACCTGGCAACATACAAATTCACTTGCTGACACTGTAAAGTGAACCGCTTAGAAAGGATAAGACAGGCTACAGACTGGGTCACAGCTGCACTTGCAAGGAGAAAACAAGAGGAAGCCCTGTTAGATATTGATCAAAATTAGTTAAATTAAGCCATAAAACAAGACCATTATCTAATAAAAATCTTTTGGAGAGGCTGCAGCCAAGCTCTCAGAAGTGAAACCATTTTCAGTATTAGATAAGAAACACCCATACTGACAGCTATAATAGGAGTCTCCATCCGAGTCAAGATGATAACTCTGCAACCTCACATATGCAGTGGGACAGCACAGAGCCTACCATGCGCATCCATGGGCACATGGTCCTCTCCTGCTTACCCAAGCCAGCTCTGGTGTGATCGGAGGCTCAGGGAAGGCCCCACATTGCTTAGTCACCTTGGTGACCAGGTGCTACTTAGCTGGTACTAACTCAGGCTTCCTCAGCAGCTCCCAAACTCTTCCTACCCCTGGGTAAGCACCACCACCTCAGAGTGGGAGGAGACATATAAAGACGGACAGGATTGAAGTCCAGCAACACTGCAGGTAAGAGATGCTATGAGCATGCTTTAAAGCACACCATCAAACAGCCCCAGATGCACATGCACAACCTCAAGAATCATCTGGATGACCCCCCAGGTAGCCTCAGCTGTATGTTTGAAAGCAGATACAATAGGTGAGAAACAAATTTGGCCTCAGGACTCTTCCAATACAGCAGGGTAAGAACAAACAGGGAGATTATTTGTTACTCGCAAAGGCGATCAGCTCCGGTGCAGGCATGCCCTGCAGTGGAGCTGCGGATCACGGTGTACAGGGGGCGTTCCTGAGCTGGGGAACCCACAGGGGGGTGCAGAGACCCGCCAGGAGCCGGCAGCTCTCACCAGGGCGGCTGACGAGGCATGGGCGGGGCCAGGAGTAATGGCTGCCAACCCCCATTCCCAATAAAGCGCTGGCCACCAGGAGCGCTGCGACCAGGATGGGCAAATAGGGCGTGGTGCATCAGATAGGGCATGGCACAGCAGTTTGTGCGGCAGTTCATGAGGGAGGGCACATAGGGAGGGCGCCTCTTTGAAGGAGAGGCATTCGACGGGCTCAGTGGGGGACTCGGCGTACACATAACCCAGCAACTGGGCGGAGGTCAAGGGCACTCATCCTACCCGACCCTCAAGGCAGAATGGTGGGCACTCGTCTGAGGGTAAAGGTCGCGGCTCCAGCTGGGGGGTCTACTCCATCTACCCCAGCAGCGGCTGATGTCTCCACGCAGACAGAATTTCTGAAGGGAGAGGCTGCAGTGCAGACCTCAGGCTGCATGAAGTGCCTAGACCTCTCTCCTGGGGTAGGGACAGGCAGCAGACCTGCCTGCAAAAGGTGTGCCCAGGTGGAGGACCTCCTGCAGCAGGTGGCTGAGCTGCAGGAGG